>NC_051182.1:82045453-82079156 GCF_013339695.2 Rhipicephalus sanguineus | reverse complement strand
CTCTAACACAAATTACGAAATAGCCACGGCAGCAGTAGAAGGAACAATATATCCTACACAAAATAATGGGAAATTCTCTTCTGAGAGAGGTAAATGAGTGCGTGCGCCAGGCTTGGCCAGACCAAGAACCTCGCGCCCAACAAGCCTAGTGTAGGTTTCAGGCCAGAAAAAACCGGCACTTCTCACAAAACTAGCCAAGTAGAAGTACCAGCGCCGTAGAGTCGGTGACGTCACTGTGTATTACTGTTTGACATGTTATTCTACAACTTTGCTCGCCAGTCATGTTAGCAGAAACGAGTCTAAAAAAGTTTTGTAAAACAAACAAAGCTGCCAGCATAATGCTTCTTGGCTTGCTAATATTAAAATAACTCGTTCATATAGACGAGCGGCTTTTACTCACCATAAAACTTTCAAACGTTGTTTTCAGGTCTTTGTTTTGTTAACGTCAATTCATCCCACTGCGGTGTAATGAATATATCATAATACTTCTAAGTGCGATGGATCCAATTTAGTTCCCTGCAAGGTAGACGCATTTCAATGGGGCCGAAATACAAGAGGTCCCGTGCACGAAAATTTGATATTTTACTTAGACAACTCCGAGTGGCCGAAATTATTACCCTCTCCTCTGTAATACCTAATATGCTTTATTCGCGCGACTTTTTTTCTTGTTTGACGATATCCTTATCAACTTGATTCCGTAGCTCACTGACTTCTTCTTGAAAACAGATGACACGAGGGACCAACCAAAACATTATAAATTCATTGAAGACAACGTAAAGAAGGTAAATATTTCATAACAGATTTTTGGAAACTGTGGGACTGACCAGTCTACATTTTTATTAGGGCTATGCAAAAAATAATAAATTCACATAAATTATTTGAAATAAAATATGCCACTGAGAATAGCAGTGGTGACTTCATATATGTCCTGGTGTGCCCAGAATCACATGAGCATTTACATTGTAAAGTCAGAACTTACCTGACCTCGAACAATTCGATGCCAGAGGTATACTCTCAAAATTACGGCTCAATCATAAAATACTAATTCACTTCCTCCGGTAATGCCTCCATGGCTATTTTTACGGTGAGAAGAAAGAAGATGACCCACTATGAACCAAGGAGACAACTTAAAAGCGAAATAGGGCAGTCTGTCGTAGAAGTGATAACGAGAAACGATATCATTTTAATACATTAACAGCGCATAGAACGATTAGGAAGGGACGAGACAACAGCGGTAAAGAAAAGCTATATTGGTCAAACGGATCGCTTGCGTGAACACCATAATAACGTCTTCAATACGGTCCAGGGTCACATCGGCATTCATTGCCGTGACTGCGGGTGTACACCCTGCTTCAATCAGAGCAAAGAGATGGCGAGGCATAGAGATCAGCTAACTCGCGAAGTTATTGAAGCTGATTTGATACATAAACTGGGAGATAAGTGCGTTAGTGCTCCCTCTATTGCGCTTCTAAATCAAGAAATCGATTACCTCGCTGGGTTTTAGGGCACACGTGGTGATATGCACGCTGTATTGGAGATGATGAGGCAATGATGGCGGCATCTGTACATCCTTTCTTTCTTTTCTAGTCTAGCGCCCTCTCTCTTACCATGTATATATACACTTCATATCGCAGCGCTCTTTACCTCTGTTGTCTCGTCCCTTCCAAATCGTTCTATGCGCTGTTAGCACATAAAAATGAATCCACACCAACTTGCCCAACGGGTTTGTCGATGTAGAGAAACGCAAGATCATGTGAGCGCTTCCGAACGGGATGAAGAGCCAAAGATATAATCCTGTTCTGCACTTGTTAGGCGAGTGAAACACCTTTGCAGTTAACCGTGTTTTGAGGGAAGCCCGTGTAATAGATGGAACATACCGGCAAAGAGCAGAGTTAATAGTACTGTTAAGGCATACCAGTAGGTAGGGCAAGTAGAACAACGCCTGCACTAGAATATCTAAATGTCCAATGGGCAGACAGAAAGCCATGAACCAGCATTTGGTTGTAAGGTCAGTGTTCCAGGACATAAAAGAAGACAGGTGTATGATACCTGCTCCCAATTACAAGGTGAGGACAGAGAAATCATAGCTGTGGCTTTACCGCTCTTAAGTGGAGTCACGTGTCTTTGATAGGTTAAGAGTGTGCCTTCGCGACTCGGTCCGAAGCATAGCTTTCATACCTGATATGTGTACTCCTGTGTCAATTGGAGCCCCATATGTCGACATCGACATTACCAGGTTTTGATTTGTGGGCAAGGCTAATAGACAATGTTAGTTTTGCGTTTTCACAGCAGCAATATTCTAACGAAATCACATAGTTACGATTACATTAGAGCGGATAAATTTATGAAAGACGAAAAATATCCATACCATTTCCAAGAGAGGGAATAAGCAGCTTTGAAAGTATGATCGCTGTGATGATATGCGAGGCTATGCTATATCTTTTGTGTTTTTTTGTAATAAGTTACAAGCAATATCTTCTGCATACTCATTTCTTCACTTGGTTTACTTGCCTAATTAGCAGCGAATATGTAGGCACAACTGTTTCATTAACTTTTTTTATATGATAATAACGTTAACTAAATTACAAGCCATGACGTTCAGTAGGAATAAAAGCGAGTACGGCCAGCAGTAATTTACGCGCACTTGTCACACAATAAGTACTTTTACTAAGCATGCTGTTGGAGTTTGTGTTATTGCTGAGCGCTTGAACCGTATCTCCGCATCTCCTATGCTTTGCTCAAGCCTCATTACATCACGCAAAAAGAGCTGCAATAGTAAACATATTTCAAAGTTAGTGTAGAGCTTGCTATATTCTACTACCCAGAATGACGGTGCCATACTTGTATCGGGGAATGCTTGCATGCCATGCGTGCGCATTCGCCATGACCATCGAAACTAACTATAGATGATACCACTCGTGGTTACCATGCAGTGTGCTATGTATCCGCCTTCTTCGTGTCAACAAAGGTTCTTTTGTTACTGGCTTCCACTCATCACGGTTCTGATATACCTAATCCGCGATTTGATTTTCAGGGTGTTTAAGGAAACGTGTTAGCGAAGTTTTGCAAAATATTTATGACGTACTAAAGGCACATTGCTTTTGTATCTACTACGCTTTTTAGCAATTGTTGTTGTATGACAATAGGTTATTCATGTTGGTACAACGTGATTAAGGGTGCGCGCCAACGCAAACGGCAAGAGCGGACAGAAGACACTGCACAGAGCGTTGTGTCCTCCCTTCTGTCTTTTCTGGTCGTTTGCACTGATATGCAGTTTTGACCAGCTTCTTATAAAATGTGCATTCTTATTTTCGTGTATAGATCCTCAATGGAACCGAAGTCGTTACTGTAGTTCGTGGTGTTTATCGGATGGCGCCATATCCCATCTGCATGCGGTCTGTCAAGGTGGAACCATCACTTAGCCGCCAATTTCACCACAACATGTCCTACAAGAGTAAGGTAAGCCCACGTTGCATCCGTACCAATGAATAACAGTTTCAGAAGCTTTCCATGCTATCTGAGAGCTACTCACAATACAGTAACTGTTGATATGCCATATTATATACTAAATAAAAGGAGTACATACATTTTGACAAAAATAAGCACTTGCGCTTCCTACAACACCACCAAAACTAACTTGATTATATTAACCTGCATTCACCCACAACCACTGGCCCATTGTGTATTCACTTGTCTTCGCTTCTACGATACATTTTTATCGTCAGGACAGTTTTTGTTTTGTGGTACACCACACAATAATTTTTCCCAGTTTAAGTACCATCTCATCAGGCAGCCAGTAGTCTATTGAGTACAGAGTACTGAAATATAAAGGAGAGCCAGTAGAGTTTTAGAAGAGCGTACTGAAACATAAACATTTGCTGGGTTCCTCAAAAGAAGTCTCGAGAAGCCCGCTTGTCTGCTCAAAAAAGCGTGTTTCACAATTCTAAATCCTTCCTGAATGCGTGCAATTCCGTTTTGGTTGTGCCTTTCGGTATTTTCCGCCAGTTTTCGTCCAGTTCCTGTGTAGTTTAATAGCTACCAAATGGTATTGAACCCAATCATGCTATGTACTTGAGACATAACAGGATTTTTAGGGTACTGTGAGCATTTATGATTTGTGAGAAATTATATAAGAGTTCATAAAAGCTATCACTGTCATTTTCGACCCCTGTCAAACCGTATCGGCCAGCAGCGCTGGTAAAGCTGTGGTTTTTTATATTCTATATCATTCAACTTAATCACCTGGAAAATATCAATTAGCAATATTATTTTTTGACTGAGTGATTGACTTAAATTACCTCACCTGGTAAATGTATTTGTCTCGGCAAATCTCCATTAGAAATAATACTGCCCAAAATTGTATATTAGGTCAAAATACGCGCACTTATTCACATTAGTGTTGTTTTCTGTCATGCTCCCATGGTGTATTGTGAGTAGAAGGTTCATATTAAACGCGAAGCAATTCATAGAGAACCAAAGGCACTCTGACTATTGCAGTCTATAAAGCCGCCTACGTCTGGGCGCTCTCATTGTCGTCTCCTTAAATTGACGCATACCAATAATCGCAAGGGTGGACATAGTGCACGACGGACGTGATTAATATGTCATGATATCGATGGCATCTTAATTCTGTGGTGCGCAAAGGAATGAAACACGAAACACGTGTTTCGTTCCTTTGCGCACCACAGCATTAAGATGAATTACCAACTCGCCCAGCAGTCCGTACTCCTCAATGGCATGCTACAATTGTAACGTACGTAATGAAACCAATTCTCTCAGTCACGTGTGGCTTATACCTCCATACCACATCCCATGGAATGTGGGTATAAACTACAGGTGATTCACAGTTTAAATCGACCCAGGAACGGCAATGACAGACTGTGGAAATCTTAACGCGATAGCGTTATCATTTTCAGAGTTTCCCACAGCAGATTTCCTAGAAGATTTCAACAGTTTGTGTTAGAGTATCATATTGATTATCCGATTGGTTATCATTTCCATCACCAATAACGTTTTCAGATTATCAGATTGATTAGCAATTTGAGATTGATTGAAAAATCAGATTGACACACAGCATAAAAATCACGCCTTGAACCGGAATCGAACCCAAGCACTCGTCGCATCGCAACGAAGCGTGCACTTCATTTCGAAAAAAAACTGACATATGTGCTCGAACGTGAGCGCTGACGTTACGTAGGACATTAAGATACTATATGAGCGTCAATGCAGTCGACGTGTGTGGTAAGTCGACGATATGCCCATAACTATTCACACTGCTCAAAGACGTCCGTCCAACTCACAACGCCAATGAAAGCAATCGAAAAACAAAATGTTAGGCAACTCGCATGAGATCAGCTCTGGAATGTGTGGAATATGCCCAGTTTTTTTCAGACATATATTATGTGACGTAGTTGTATTATAACCGCACGATTGCTTCCTTGTCCAGGGGCTTGGAAAGGAACTCGCTAAATGGCACACTAGGTACGTATCTAGACGTCGAGATAGCACTAGAATGGGTGGTTAAAATACACAACAGCATAAACGAGTCCCACAGCCAAAAAGAATGCCTTTAACATGTTTGTATTATATTAATAGCATCTGCAACTTGGTTAAGCTTTATACTGAAACAACTGTTTTGCCATGTTGTCTGCCTGCTTCCGCTTTCACATAATTAGTAAATTTATCATTGACGGCAGCCACACCTACAATATCAAAACTTTCCCGAACGCCGCCGCACAGCTGCATAGTGGTGCGACGATGTGCCTGGCATTGCCTTGTCGGTTGCCGCAAAAACGTCGTGTGCTTTGGGGTATTCTCCTCGGTTTTATTAGCCTTATTCGTTTTGTATGGAGCACAATTTGTACAGTACAGGGCACAGATCAATTCACGTAGAGCAGCAGTACAGAGTCACCTATTGCTTTCACAGCTATTCAGCGTTCGTTACCTATTGAGTTCAGAATGTGGCACGGAGTTATCGGCCATGGTAATAAATACTGACAGCTAAAAGCAATTTCTAATGTGGAATACCTTCTTGGGAGCTGTCCGATTGAGTTTTCAGGAGTTGAGGTATATGTAAGAAGGCAAATGTTTTTGATTGTGTCTATGATTGTGCTCCCGAGAGGTGCCTCATGAGTCATAACTATATTTTGGTTTTCTATTGCAAAACCCCGGAAATTATCACACTGATCAGTTTATCAATCAACGCTCACAAAATCATTCAACAATTCTGAAATCAGTTTTATGTTCATCCAACGTTCAGCCTAGAAGTCCTTTATCAATGCTGCACAAGCACTTCACACACTAACCAGCCAATGTCGCCCTACGTGTCCAGCCACTGAAAACTCCTTTCACCATAAATGTCGAGAAGGCAGTTAATATTGCATAGGCATATTTTGTTATGAATTTGCCGTCAGCCGCGGTGGTGCAGCGGTTATGGTGCTCGGCTGCTAACCGGAATGTCGTAGGTTGGATCATGGTGGTTGCGGTCGCATTTCGATGAAGGCGAAATGCCAGATGTCCGTGCACTGCGCGATATCAGTGCATGTTAAAGAACACCGGATAGTCCAAATTTCCGGAGCCCTCCACTACGGCGTGCCTCATGATAATATGGTAGTTTTAATGCGTAATACCCGAGATATTGTTACGTGAATGACGACTCGGTAGACTGTAGTCCGTAGACTATCTACACGATATATTTACAGGAGTGGTAGCAGCGCTGACCGGTTCAGCCAAGAGCCCGAGCAGAGAGAGATCTTCCTTCTCTTCGTCCGGCGCACACGCGCATGGTGCAAGGGGCTGGCAGTATGCATGTAGCATAATCCCCGGCGGCAGAAGCGCCGTCTCGGCGCATCAGATGTCAACTTCACTGGGAGAGTGGTAGGGCTTCAAGCGTGCGACATGTACGATATCGCTGGCCGGTGTGGAAGATGAAGGCGACGAGGCGACAGGAGCGATTTCATAAGTTACCGGGGTAACCGCACGAACGACTCTGTAGGGACCTATGTATCGAGACATCAGTTTTTCCGACATCCCAACGTGACGGGTGGGCGACCACAGCAGGACCAAGGAACCGGGCGAGAACTGTACGTCTCGGTGTCTGCGATCGTACAACCGCCGTTGGTTTTCTTGGGAAGTCAAAAGGCGAGTGCGGGCGGTTTCACGTGCATGGGCATATTATAATCATCCCCATTTTCCGCAACTCAATTTCAGAACACAGATTGTTCAGCAGCACTGATTTGGATATACAAACATTGTAACATTATTGTTGTAGAGCGCGAACTCCAAGCCACACCGCGCTACAAGAAGTGGTGAACCGAATGAGTTCCATAGCGGAAAGAGCTACAAGAAATTAATGCTATGATCCACAATTACGAGAACATCCCGCCTACGCCAAGTATACGAGAGAACTCCCAGCTATTATGTCGAGCTGAGTGTCTTTTTTATACACCATTCATGCCGAAGAGCTCTAAACGAACCCTAAAATGTGGTGGACTCGGCGCTAAGTTACAGGTAATAAGACCTGTAGGACCTGCTTTGCTGGAGCCACCGTGCTACCACTGTTCAGCGCTTTATTCCGTAACCAATACTAGAACCACATTTACTGAAATTATTCGAACTTGCCTTGGCGCTCTTAGGGCTGAAATTGCTGGATAAAAATATCTTTTTTAATGTTAAGGCAGGTAGCTCAAAGAAACACGGACACAAGCGAAGAATAAGTACACCGGACCGTGTTTCTTTGCGCTGCCTGCCTTAACATGAGTTCCCACAAACTAGCCCAGTTGTCCGGTCTCGTAATATATATTTTTCGTGTGCTGACAGACATGTTCATCGTTGCGCATCTCGTTGCAAATGTGGTCAAGCACAAAAAAATGAAATATAAAGACCTTTTAAACGGAGGTCTCAGGCTCCAAGACTGCACAAAAGAACTGCACACAGCGACAGAAGGAATCGTCAACTTGGCCTTTGCGCAGACAATCCGTACTCATCGATGCGAGCCGCGTTACATCGATGAGGCAGTGACACAGGATATAACCGCCGGTAATGATCCGTAAAAAGTTCAAGAGGATTTACGAGCCCACTTTGAACATTTGTTTGCTGTAGATCGTGACGCAAAGACTGACCAGCTTTGTACCGAACTCCAGGTTTTTTGTGGCTGTTTACCATCACTACAAGTTGAGAAGCATTATAACTATGTTGAGAAAATGATAATGAAAAAAGAAATATTGCTGCTCCCAAAAACAATAAATGCATCGACGGCACCAGGCCCAGCAGAATGCTCAAGGGGCTTGACCTGCGTATGTTTGATGCTTTGGGAGATGTGATCGGTGCTCTCACAAGTCTTTGTTATGCGATGGCCAAAAATTGCAGTTCTACCGCGAAGAGAGACTCTCTTCCCGAAAAAGAGTATGGAACTGTCTGATGCAAAACCATGGATGCATATTACCCTCCATAACACAGACTACAAGTTAGTAGCCACACTGCTGCCACTTCGTTTGCTGCCTTTCATGGAGGAGACCATTGTCACCCTTGTAGTCATGTGCAATACCTGGGTGTTCCATCTCCGTGCCCCTTAAATAATTAGTGACTTCTTGCGCATATGCAAAAGAAAAAAGGAAATTTCAGGAGCATTTCGTTCTCTTGATCAGGCCGAAGCGTTTCATACATTGAAACACAGGTACCTGTTCTCTGTTTTGTGCATCTTTGGTCCCCAAGAAATTGTAGAAATTCTCTATAAGATCTAAGAAACTGCCTTTATGCCAACATTGAAGTGACCAGAATTTTTCCAATTCAGAATAAAGTAAGGAAGGACTGTCTTTTGTCCCCGGTATTGTTTATTTTCTATTTAAAACCGCTCATTACAATGCTTGTAAACTGCAAGCTTATAGGGGGTTTCCGGATGTGAGGCAATAATTCCGTCAAACATTTCGAGTATGCCGACGATATTTCGGTATTGTTTCCGTAACTTTTCTAGCCATCGCACATCCCTTGAGGTGTCTGATGAGTATTGCAACTGTCCTGCGCTCTTTTGAACACAGTCAAAAGTGAAGCATTGTGTGTCGGGAGATTTTGGAACTACTGCCAACGGTTGTCGTATATTTTGATGCTGAGGTGTTGGGCACTTACATTGAAGCAGGAGATCTGTATAGGAGGATCTGAGAAGAAGTTGTTAGGAGGTCCGCGGACGTCATATCAACAACCACACAGTTCAACCTGTCAATATTGGCGAGCAGGAGTAATCAGGACGCAGGCCTGTGCTTAGGTGTTCGACATAGCACGGAATTCACTTGTTTCTCACCGTGTAACAAGACGACTCGCCTCCATTGCGGGAGCCTGCCTCTGGGGCGGAAAATCAGCGAATCCACAAGTTGTGAGGTCCTGGGTCTTCCAGACATGCCAATGTTCACCAGAGAACTGGCTGCAAATAAAAAAAACGTTGAAGCTCTTTGATGATTACCTCGGAAATAATCTATAACGAACTGCAGTAGTACACTGAAACTTTCACGGTGACTCTGTACATTAAACCATGGGCAGAAACACCGCTTAAGTTCTGCAGAGTAGCTAGTGCCTTCAAAACAAGATTGTGATCGATAGCCTCGTGCAGTATGGAAGAAGTTTTCACTCAGGAGACCAGTGAAATGATGGCAAATAGCAGACTTAACCACGATGAAGAAAAACAATATCTTTTTTATTTTCGAAATTGTGCTCTTAGGCATAATAATTATTCATTCAAAAATGCACATACAAATTTACTTCCTGTATAAAGTCCAGTAATGAGCGGTGGGGAGGTCCACGAATCCAGCGGTCAAGGCCGGGTGGTCGGCCAGGCCTGATGCCTTTTGCACACAGGGAACGATGACGGCTTAATTGTAGACCCATGCAAGTCCACAATGAGTGTGTGGCAGCCACAACGCGGACTGGGGCGTCGGAAAATGGGCACGGTGTACCATACGGGCCGTGGTGCTTTTGTGCCCAAAGGGCGGTCACGGATGGGGTAAGCGCAACCCGAACACAAAGCCTCCGCACCGTAACCTCCTCTCGGCGGGTTAAACCACCAGGGAGGTCTGGACCACACGGAGGTATAAGAGCTCATTTGATACGTCGGAATCTTCCTTTCCCGGGGCATATGTCCTTGAGCGTCCTCAGGAAAATGCGGTTGTGGGTGAGGTGTAACTTGGGGTGGGCCGCCAAATCAGCGTGGACAAGGTCTGAGGCACCCACTGAACACATATCCGGACAGATGCGGTAGCAGCAAGATGGTTAATACTATCCGAGCGTGACGTAAACCGATACACTCGTCGTATATCGTGAATCTCGTGGTACAAAATGGAAATGTTTGCGGTGCAATCACTTTCCTGACGATGTGCGCCTGCTTGACTGGTTCAGAAGTCGGAGGGCATTGTATACGCGTGAAGGGCTAGCATTATGGGGAGTAGCTCCAAATGACAGCTGCCCCTACTGCTGCAGGTAGAAGACAATACAACAATCTATCTTTGAGTGCTTGGTGGCTATAGGCGTCTGTCACATAATGCAACGACTCTTGGGATTCGTACATCGCGCATGGGAAAAAAGAAGGGCTGTTTGCACGACTGGTTGTTACATTCACCTTGTACGTGCTGTGGCGGCGACGCTCTTTAGGGGAAGGGCACCACAAGTTTCATCAAGGTACTTATCGCGCACTCGAGAAAGTACGCCTCATTGTGTGGCATCACCTGGATGTGGAGCTGAAAAACACACAGAAAAAGCTTTTCATCGAAGATGGCGCACACAGTTTTTTCAAGTGAGCAAGGGACAGCTGGAGTTTCACGTGTTCGCGTACTAAAACACTTCACACTCTAACATGTGTATATACTTGATGGTTTTCAAATCGTGAACAATTTTTTCCAGTTTGCCGTTTCCGTAATTTGTGCGCTTCTGGATGTACATATATACATCAATCTTTTAGTGTTCCTCTGTGAAACATTTGTACCGTTTTTTTACTTGGTTTGTTTATGTAAGATACATGTGCAACAAAAGTCTCCCTTTTGGTTCTTGCCATGATGCCCGTATAACGGCTCCAGCTTCTGTGTCAGTCATTTCAAGGTCGCTGACAACGGTAGCTGGGACCATTTCATCCTTTAACGTCCTGTTTTTCATAAACATGAATCGGTTGAAAGCTTAGTTTTGCAATTGTAGATCCACTCGTTGTCATTCTTCTCTGTATTTGCAATACTTCTAAAGTTATAGAAGCCAGCAATAGGACAAAACCAATACCGTTCACATTGCAGAAGTGACAGGTCTATTTCATCTCACAGCTTCCGCTGATATAGCTGTATGGTAGAGTTCTTGGCACTTAAACAGCACTTGGTGGCGTCACAATATGGATTACACTATGCAGTGAACAGTAATCGATAAATGGCATCTAAATGTTACATTTGTGAAAACCGTAGAACCACCGGCCTCCATGAGCGAGTGTAATTACAACGCCCTTTGTTGTTATTTTCTTTCTTTAGAGCGAAAGCTCTACTACGCTGTCTCTCAAAGTGATTAATTGCGCCGCAATGACCTTGAGCCACCGGTGTGCAAGTGTTACAGGCCTTACACCAAGCCACGCGATCCGCGGTGAAGAGGCGTCCCAGTTGCGGTCGCGCGGAGCCTCGCTGCTGCGGTACCACCTTGCCACACGAAGGTTTAACGGCTGCTAAGTCGCTAACTGCCCAGCCTCGCCATGAACAGCACACCGGCTGGGCCGTCTGCGTGCGCTTCAGTGCAAGCGACAGGCTGAATCCAATCATCCAGTAGACACATCTACACGGCAGGCGGCGAAATCTCAAACAAATGCTGAGTTTCCGCTGAAACACCGAAGCAAAGAGAGGCCAGATTGATCGGGTGTAAAGATGCCTAAAAAGAGCAGAAGGTGTCAATGGTGAAGCTACTGCTGCCGCTGTCACCGTTCACACGTTCATAACACGCGCAAAGAGAAGGAGCCTACATTTAATGAAACACTGTGCGGATAGACCCTGGAAAGCCATGCCAAACATACATTTCGCTCCTTATATCTGGGCTTCCCAGTGTTTTACATCAGCTATTTTCTTTTTGTTTTCCTGTGTATTTTTGCTGTCACTTTACCTGCGCCTCTTTCTGTTTCCTATTTTCCAAAAACAGCGCAGGGTAGGAGACCAGATGCTACTATGTGGCTACGATCCCGGCCTTTCTGACAGCCTCAAGAGCATCAAGTCGGTGTCATATGTATGCTGACGTACACGACATAGATGACACGAATATTATGTTCGAACCTGTTATTTGTTTTTTTTTCATACATAAATGTCTCGTCATGCTATTTTCAGCATATATTAGGTCAGTGGAAGCATTACTTTTGAGGATTCCTAGCCGTTGGGTCCCCAATCTCCTGCATTCTTTAGTGGTCTCCCGATTTCTTTGGGTCGCCAGCTGCCGCTAAGTTGAGCATAAAGCAATGCCCGATCTTGGGTACGCTGGCCCCTTGATAACATCGGCGCACAAACACTCTATGGAACGGCCGCGATATCAGAAATAGATAGATAGAGAGATAGATAGATAGATAGATAGATAGATAGATAGATAGATAGATAGATAGATAGATAGATAGATAGATAGATAGATAGATAGATAGATAGATAGATAGATAGATCCGGCAAGCATTTTTTTACGTCGAGAGCGAAATAATATGTCCAGTGAGCTCACCGTCTTTGCGTACCCTATTTGCTGAGTCTGTGATAACGCGGTGTTGTAGCCACCGTAGCATGCTCGTGGCGTGTCGAGACAACACAAGGCCAGTCAAAAGTCTCGAGCTGCACCCCACGTTTATCCACGTACGAGTTCTTACCTAAGGCACGGCGGCATACCTCTTACGCCTTTCACATAAATGTCAAGAGGAAGGCACCCGTCGGCATGACGGCAGTAACATAAGATGACTGAGCCAATGGCGGGGACATTTAGTGCGTTAGTTCCCCGCACAATGCTATCAACATTGCACGCATGTGTGCACACGCCACGCAATATAGGTGCCTTGCATAAGCGGTTCGCCTATAAGGTCATCCATGTTGGTAGCATGGTGGTGTCGGGCCCTGTTACTCAACTTTCGGTTGATATCACACTAGTTTGCGTAACCCACGTCACGGCATGACTGATGTTGGTTACGATGCGCATGTGTTGCTTCATTTAAAAAATTCGGCAGGTCCCACGTACCGTGGGAATTGTAATGCGAAGCATGAGGCAGGAAGGTGACTGCGGCGTATGTTTTTACATTCAGCGAAACGTTACGAAATGACGCTGAAGATAGGCGCAAATGGTATATGCACACACATACCTCGAAGAGTCACACATGTGTTCCAGTTCTTTACAGTTGCGTAACGATGCCAACAGCAACATAGGTAGTACAAACAGCAGACGCTGTAAACCGATATGTAGTGCTTACACATGTCCATTATGATGGAGAGCGTACGCACGTTTCAAGAACAAGTATCTATGGGAGGGGTTCGTGACAGGTCTCAAGTAGATGGCGGCGAGCGCAATGTCTTTGTTATTGTGACTTATGTGCGCAACGCAGACCTCGCCGATTCAGCTGCTTGTCTGTGTGTGTTCGGTGTGTGGCGGCCGGCGAAGTGGGATGCGGTGCACATTGAAAATTCACATCGCCGTGTTCCTATATGTGCCCACGCCGCCGCACCTGAAATGAAGGCGTTTGCTGTGGACGACCCGCTGGAATTCCCTGATTGCTGTGGGCTCATCACTTCAGGGTTCAGAAAGTGCTAAAACGATCATTTCTGTGAGCAGAGCGTCTTTTTCGAGGTCGTGCCCGTGCGTGTGGGCAGACAGAACCTTCAGAGAGGCGAGCGTGGGCTGATTAGTGTGGTTGTGGCTGCGAATGAAGGTGGTAGCCCGGCCCAAGAAGATGTCTATAGGCCTATTTGCTTGCCGGGTAATGCCATCATCATACAAGTCGGTCACGTCGTGTCAGTAGAGCCGGCGACATATCGCAACCTGAAGTCATCGTTTGCGTTTGTGAAGTATAGCCGTCGAAGCTGGCAGCCCTTGAAAGTGCTACGTAGAGCAACCTCAGTGCATGACACTGATCGTACCCGGAGACTATCTGGGCTTATGTGGCCCTTTGTGACTTATGTTATGGTGTTTGCTTGTGCAAGGTCTGTAGGCCCCCAGCTCCTGTCAAGTTCTTTTGCACAGCTTTTTGCCTGGTGGTCCCCCAACAAGTGTGCTTGAAATAAGTGGATTCTGATTATAATTCCGAAAAACCGTGCCCTCTTACAAGAGATTTTTTTCTGGCATAGGGCGTGGTTTCCTAGTTCACTGGTCCGCGCGTACTCATTTCAATTCTATTGAGGGTGTGCGGCAGTGGTGTGATTCGCCCTGGCTGGGATGGCAAGATCTACCGTAGACGCTAGAAATTCAAGCCACAGTCGCAAGAGATTGCCGTGTTTGTCACGCTCGTTGTACCACAAGGTGCCCACGTTTTCATTACCGAGGCCGTCGCTTGCGTCGATGTTGGCCGTATTCATGTACGGCTTCCGATGCTCACGTAAATTGAGGCCCGAAGGCTACCCATGTCTCTTGCGTTGATGTTGGCCACCTTGGTAAGGGAATCCCTAGCTGCTCGTTCCTATAGCCAGTTATGTTATCGCATGCGAATGACATAGCACGCTGACCGCACCGTCTAGGAGTATAGTAGGATGGCGTCAGGGCACTTAGCGGCGGTTTTTTTCTCGTATGTCACAAAGCGGTTCTCAGTAATGTGACGTCTTCTTCGGTGAACAGAACACTGCGTCATTCTGGTGGACCACGTGGACCAGTGGATGGCAGTCGAGCGTCTTGCAGGGGTGTTCAGTCTTCAGCTCCCTCACTTGCCTTGCTTTTGAATATGTATGTTTGCCGTTAATGTGTTCACCTTTGGGCAGCGCACGAAATTGACAAGGCACTCAAGAGAAGAGGACGGGACCAGCGCTGACAAGTCCTCTTCCCTTGTGTGCCTTGTCAATTTCGTGCGCTGCGGAAAAATGTATCAGTTCCAACTTGCCCGTCTATCAATCCTACTACAGTTAATGTGTTTATTGAGACTGTGAATCACCTGTGTCACACAACCGCATAACAGAAACTGTGCTATGCGGTTACGTGCCACACGTGACTGAGGGAAAGGATTTCATGACGTACGTGTCAGGCGTTTAGCGTTCTTCATGTCATAACCAGTGAATCGTGTTCGTCATACACTTATCCCCTGCTATGCCCATTTTGGTATATTACAAATTACGCAGACGGCCAGCAGAGGGTTCAGACGTAGGCGGCTAGATAGATAGATAGATAGATAGATAGATAGATAGATAGATAGATAGATAGATAGATAGATAGATAGATAGATAGATAGATAGATAGATAGATAGATAGATAGATAGATAGATAGATAGATAGAATGTTTCGCATTTAAAACAAGTTATATTGCAGCATGGTTACTACCATGTCCAGTTGCTTTTCCTACACAGTAAGTTCACTGTTAGACTGGGTATGCTATGTACACTCTCGACGTCTGTGTGCGCCGCATCTTTTCATCGGAAAGAACGTATTTATTTCAGAAACACAAGTTATCGTCTTGGACCAATAAAGAATTATCCTAGACTTACCGTCGCTGCTTTGGATGGTAAGCATTGTTTATTCACACATCCCCAAGAATACTAAATCTCTTTTCTGAATAATGTTACAGCTACTGGCGAGGAAGATCCAATCGTTTCGGGAACTTTCTTCATTTCTTTTGCGAATCCGTCGTGCTTCCTTTTGACAACAAGGGTGCAGCATGGTAAGGGTCGGATTATATTCGTGTAAAATAGACATAGATTAACAATTAATTGATGCTTTATAAGTGGAATTGTGTTACGAACATAACGTTTCTTCTAGCACTACGAATGAAGGATTTGATGAATTCTCGGTGTGCGGAATGGTACTTCTGTCCACACTAATTGAACAGACCTGTGGAACTGGCCAGAAATCGCGTTGCACACAACGGCCGCCTTGTCCTCATGGCGAAAAAAAATTTGATGCATTTCCTAAGGGTTCCTCTGTTTATGGATTGTTTTGCAAGCTATGTAAGCCTTCGTTTTCTAGAAATTACTAAACGGCACGTGATTTGGGATATCCATCGTCGACGTTTAATGGCAATATCAAAACCGAGCATTTCTAGCGCACAGGAGAGTCAGTCTCTCAGGTACGTCAGGCCGGAACATCCATTGACGAGGAAATGAAGAAATTTGAAGAAAAGCACGTGTAAGCACAATTTTTTTCAGGAAAAACAGCAAGTTGTCTGAAATACACAAGTGGGCCACTCATTCTTTGCATGCGATGTTCTTCATTGTGTACGATTCAAAGTTGGCCATCTCTTCCAAACTGTGTCTTTGGGTTTGAGGTAACAGATCAGTCGCGATACCTGCGCGCCTGGCGCAGTCGATTTTATTGTAACCTAGAACTTTTAAACATAAACAGTGGCCCTCAAGCAGATAAATAAAAAGCTACTTTACCAGTTTTTTGTTGAATAGACGCTTCAATCAAACTATCGAAATATATTAAACAGTTCATTTATCAGATAGTACTGTTGAAATAAAACACTGCTGGGACGCGATACGTTCTTGCCATGCCACTCTCTCCTCCTTCATATCTTCTCTCCTTCCTCCTGCTCGCCGCTCCTCTTCCCGAAGGCGCTGAGCCCTGCTCCCACTACTGGAGGCAAAAAATGCCGCCCTTTCCATTCCTTATTCTTTCACGTACCACTGTCTCTTTCTCTCTGTTCCTCATGTGCGTCGGCGGCGCAGCCGGTTGAGCGCCAGGCACCTATTGTCGTGCACCGGGAACACCTGGCTTCGATTGCTGGTGATGCAACTCTTTCATCTGGTTTTTGTTTGTCATACATTAGTGTGTATTTACCAACGTCACATCTGTGGTGAAGTCTAGGTGGACCCCGACATAAAAAACTTTCTTGTTGAAAAATATTTTCAGAGCGTGGCCCTCAATATTCAACGAACGTGGCTTTTGAGCAAGTAGGTGAAGACTCAGGCTGAATAATATCACATTAATATTACCAGTGGCTGCCTTTAACTGTCACCCAAAATGCAGAATTAAATTATTTTTCCCAATGAGGCAAAGAAAACAGATTTCGCTCCAGCTCCGCTCCTCGGGCAACACACAAGACATACGTGGCTGAATGGTATTTGGGCATGCTAATTTAGTATTGTTTTCTTTTGCAGAGAATTCATCATGTTCACTCTGGCAAGCCCATACAACTTCACGAAGTGTTCGCGAAGCCTGTGATTGGGCATACGAAGCAGCGTGCAGTTTGTATGCGGGGCGCAAATATAAGTATCGATCAAAAAGGTGCGACTCGAAGGTAATTACAAATCAATGAGAACATCGGATAGATACGTGTCATTATTGCTGCACCGCCAAAAATATGGCTGCATTATTTCAAACATGGTTTCATTGAAAATGAGCGTACCAAATAAAAAAGAACTCTCACGGACCCATTCACGAATAAATATGTCTTTTATTGCACAAAACATACACAAAAGATGCTCCGAACTTCGCATGAACAAGAGCTTGCTCGGATTTCGCACTACGGCGGACTCGACAGGGCGACAGTGCGGAGCGCGCGAAAGCAGCGTTGAAGAAAATGGCGACAAAAACACGCATGTCGTCACGAACGCATGTGCGCCGTTTGCGGCGGTATTCAAAGGAACAGCGCTTAGGAAGGCGTCAGTGCCGCCACTCAGCCAACATTTAAACAGTGCAGCAAAACCAGTGCCAGTGCGAAATTTCCACTCTCGGGGAGGCAACAAGGGCGCACACAAAGCGGTCTAATACATCTTGTTTCATTTTAATCGAATATTATGTCTATTATTATATTACTTCGAATATTACGAAGTTACTTGGCAGCTCATAGCTGAATCATGCCGCTCGCTGGCGTTGCGGCGTGCTTACTCCGCCTGGGCAAGAGGAAGGGCCGTGGGCGCCTGTCTACAAAACAACTGGACACGCGATCTCGGCTTTAAACTCGTTGATTCTGAGAAGGCCCCAGTTCAACTACTGACTGCCGTAGTGTCGGTGTGACTGTCAAGCGTTTCTTGCGGTGTACGCCAAGGAGCAGCTTCTTTGCACATAAAAATTGTCGGTGTATTGGCAGTGCGGTGACATAGCCCTGCGCGTCCCAGACGTAAGCAACTATGTCCGATTTGGTTTTATTAGGAATGTTAACAATGACTTAATTGTGAAGGTCACATTTATCACGATACTAATTAGCATGTTCTTAGTATGTCCCTATTAGCAATACAGTAATTAACAAGCTCTGATTAAAAATTAACCTTTCTTACCCTGTTGCAAAAACCAGCGCCATTCCAGTGCCTCCAGCGTTATACCATTACGTTTTTTGGCACGGGGTCGCACTGGGAACACTGGTGGTATACGCTCGGATTCGCTGGGACTTGGCGTCTGTAACACTGGCGCTCACTGCGAAGCGTGGAGACGGGGAAACTTTCACTGGCGTGCGCTGGCACATACTAGAGCCTGTACTGTTTTTGCCAGTGCCGCTCGTTGCCTTCAGTACTGTGCACGGCGGAAATGCTTCGGTATCGCTGAATATCGAATGTTTGATTCGATGGCAGCGATAGATGCTATCCTAACAATTCCCAAACATGCGTCACAAATTCTAGCTTGGCAGAGAAAGACGATGAGATGCGCACTATTTTCATTATATAGCCTATGTACGTGATATGTGAAATCACGGTCACTTTTAATGTTTCCCGGTCGAATGTGGAAAAATAATGTTAACGTAAAGCAGAAAACACTGATCATTTTGCTTTCTAGCGCGTTTTTGTCATTCATGCGGGGCCAATAACGCCGTTAATTCTTGCGAAGCACGTAGCAGCAATGAATACACATTTTGTGCATGCCCTGTATATATCAGTTTTGCATCCACGATGTGTTGCCGTAATGACTCCATATTGTAATGTTTCTAAGTCTACAGGCGTCAGTCTCAACATGCAGAGCCAATCGATACATCGCCGTGCAGTTGGCAAGAAGTAAATGGGCTCTGGCTTCGCGATCCCTCCCAACGGAGGCCAGAAAAACAGCAGCCGTTCGATATCACCACGCCGTAAAGCCGTCTCGCGCAATTCTTGCACTTCCGCTTACTTCAGCTATACGTTAGGTAACCGTTTAAAAGGTTCCGAGGCCGAAATGCGGAAACTTCAACTATCGCAACTCATGTCCGCCGAGATCGGTCCTACCCAGTGCGACTCCCAGCGAGCGCTGGCCCAGCGTACCGGCCGAGTCCGCCTACATGCTAGTGGCGCTTCTTGGTTTAATTACACAAAAATCCAACGTGAAAGAATGACTGTAAAGTACAGTCTGGACATCCGTTAACCTAAATTAACAATTTTTTTTCTTGTGTAAGTTCTCTCCACAACGAGCGATGACCATCGATGCGACGCGCTTTCAGGAACGGACGCAGGCTCACCGAAAGCAGTCGGCCGCACTCACCGCTACTTCGCTGACTCATATGTCAGAACACATACCTGCCAACTGGTACGCGTTAGTGAACTAACACACCGGCACATTTATTTCAGCGAATTGTTTTCTTCTTTTGCGGAGTGGTTTTATAGTTGTAGGTATCGATAGAACCGCAAATCTGTATACAGGCACGCCCGCCCCGCGGTAATATCGTTGCTCGCGCGAGAAACCTACTCAGTATTAATTCCTCTACGTGCGTGTTTATCGAACGAATCATCATAAAGCTTCTGTAAACGCTGATCATTATCCATGGCGAAAAACGGCTATCAAAAATCGGCAGTAACAGCCGTGAAACTGTACCCTGCGACTCGAGCCATTTGATATGTCTAGGAGTTAAGACGATAAATCTTAAAGAAACTTAGCGCTCTTCCCGTTTTGGGCATTTCATTCGTTGCCGGCAACCCTTTGTTTGTGTGTAATAAAGAAGCAAGCTTGATTTGGAAAGGAAGATCGCGTCTTCATTGAGTATGCGATATCAAAATATGAAACGAAACGCTGTGTTACTGTATTGACTAGCCCTTTTAGAGCGAAATCGTCAAGTTTCAGCGTGGCGCAGTGCTAGAGTACTCGTTGGGGATCAAGAGGTCTCGAGTTTGAATCCTCGTGGTGAAGCTTTCTTTTTCCGTACGGATTTTTTTTATTGCACTAATGCTTTCTATGTCATTTTTTTACTGTTACATTTGTGTAGGACAGGTAGGTACCGGCGTTTTAACGCTGTAGAGCGGTTTGGCGCTCGTGTACTTTGTTTCTGCACTTTGTTGATGCTGTGCCTCATGATGATGAAGTATTATGGCACATTGCCTTTTAATGGGTCGGAAGTATTCAACAACCCACTCGTTGCGCAATTCACGTTGTGTGACCCCTGGTTGTTATTTTAGTCTTCTACCACGCTATATTACTTATGCCAATGTCGTTCGTTCCCGAGACGAAGCAAGTATATGGTATTTAGGCAACGCAGCTTCAAGCACCGGTATGGCTCTGACATAGAATAATGGGCTCCCCCACAAAAGGCCCAGCTGCGAACCCCGTTCTATGCTGCATATTTTTGCAGCGTTAGCTACACTTCTCTAGCCGCAGCCGATTTCGCGTGGATGGTCATGAGCCGTGCTGCGCATGGAGAAGGAGAGCGCAAATGCTGCTAGACGGCGCAAAAGAGCCGAAAAGCTTATTTCATGGGATCCCGAAGTATTTGGCTGGCAATTAGCGGTTCAGCATATGAAGAATGAACAGAAGAAGCCTGATAATCCCAGACAATCTGGAAAGCTAAGAATAATCAGCTGAACCTTTACTAACGCTACGTATATCCTGGCATAGCCGAGCTAAGCCACTGCAAATTTTTCTTAAGTTTTTTCTTGAACACGAAAATGTTTTATGCCGGGGTCCACCAAGACTTTCATGAGGTATTTCCGTCACGAAAATATGTCAGCAAAATGAATGTCATCAGTTGTACAAGAAAAAACTATAAAATACGTTTCGTTGACAGGAGTCGAACCCAAATCCTCTCGGTACACGAAGATGGCTGGTGGACGTTTAGCCCGCTGAGCCACCGCCGGACACATAGGGACTGCTACATGAACGCGCCTTTTTGTCTTTCAAACCTTACTCTAACTGTACTCTCGGATGGAATGATGGATGAATGCATGCTATGAGCGTCCCCTTTTAAACGGCGTGGTGTCATGTGTACAACCAGGCTTGAAAAAACGGAAAAGACGCGCCTTTGCTACGACCGTCCCATTCGGCGCGTTTCAAATAGGAGTGTAATTTCGTCGACACATTAACACACCGCGAGGTGGTGGCTTTTGCCCAAGGCTCACTCATAGCATCTATCCATATCGAAATATAGCTCTCCGACGCTCCCCTGGCTGTCGCACCGCGTTGCCGGCTCGCCCTCTGGGAGGTAAAGGCCAGGCTGGAGGGAAGACATGACGCGCGTAGCGCTTCTCTTGGCGTTTTACGATGTTCTGAAGGAGTTCATATCGAGTATTAGTGTTTATTATGCGCTTGTTGACACCATCTTTGCGCGGGATCCCTCATATGCGCTGTATACGTATATGTTAAGAACTTGAGTTAGCGCAGGAGTTAAAACATGATCATTGGCATTTGTCATCGGTTCGTAGATGCGCCACTCGGCGTCAACGTAGGTGCGTCCACATCAAGCGGTGCTATATGGGCCAAACAACATCATAAACGATAAACTAGTTCTGTAACGACACATTTCACTTTCGTGTTATACCGATTCCTATATGGCAGAGGGATCAGTCATCTTTTTCTCATTTCGGCGCGATAGCGATTATGGACACCGGCAGCGGCGGACGACTACGGTGTAGAGAAGCCTTAGGACATGGTAAATGGTTACCCTCTCCAGCGCGTTCTAGTGGGTCGTCCTCTTTGGTTGCTTGTAAAAGAACGCCACTCGCGCAGGGAGTTCGTGCCTTGCCGTGACTGTCGCCATTACTCATTGTCGTTGAGTGCTGTCTATTAAACACCTTAACAATTTGGTAGAGAGTGCTCTGCTCCCATTCAATGCCTCTGGAGCTCAGATCCCGTACCCTGCCATCTACCATGCCTCAAGACACCGCCCAGCAAACGCCTCCTCTCGCAACGAGCACATGTCCCGGTGTCCCCCGTATACGCGATCCACATATCTTCACTGGCGCCGATAGCACCGACGTGGAGGACTGGCTCGCAATTTACGAGCGCGTCAGCATCCCCAACAAATGGGACGAAGCAGGCAAGTTGGGCAACTTGGTATTCTACCTCGCGGGCGTAGCAAGCTTGTGGTACAACAACCACGCGTCCGATTTTGCGACTTGGTCCGATTTCAAGACCGCCGTCATCAGCGTTTTTGGCCGCCCAGCAGTTCATAAGCTGCAAGCCGAACAGCGCTTACGTGAACGAGCTCAGCAGGCCGCTGAATCTTTCACAAGTTATATCGAAGACGTCCTCGACTTATGTAAGAAGGCCAACGGAACCATGTCTGAGTCTGACAAGATCCGGAACGTAATGAAAGGCATTGACGACGATGCCTTCACCATGCTGCTCGCCAAAAGCCCTGGCACAGTGGCCGAGGTCATAACGCTGTGCCAGAGCTACGAGGAGCTCCGCCGGCAACGTTCGATGACCCGTCGCTCCCCATCACGCGACGCAGATCTCGCTGGCTTGGCGGCAATATCTGACCAGGCAGCGTTGCTGGCAGAAGTGAAGTCATTCGTGCGCGAGGAAATTGCACGCCAGGTCTCCCTCCTCACCTTTGCCCACCCGCCGCACGTTCAACAGTCGTCCACCACCCTTCTTCCTCCTCTCCGCCGAGCGATTGAGCAGGAAATTGCGGAGGTGATGCCTGAGTACCACCCGCAACCTCCGGCTCCTGCGCCCCAGAGTTACCCTCCAGGTGTCGCCAGGACGCCCCAAGTAATTCCTGCGGCTGCCCCAATGAGTTACGCCGAAGCCGCCGCTAGGCCTCCGTTCTTTGAAGCGGGTGTGCCGGCTACATATGCTGACGCCATCCCTCGGCCCCGACTGCAGCCCACCATGCAGTCATTTCAGCCGCCGACCCGTCAATGGCGTCCTAAGACATGGGCGGGACCTACCCCGGCGAACCGATGGCGCACCCCCGACAACCGGCCCATCTGCTTTGCTTGCGGTTACGCCGGTCACGTTGCACGTTATTGTCAACGCGTGCGGCCGCCTCGAGTCGCGTCACCTCTCACCAGCCAGTCAAGCCGTGCATTCTACGACCCACCTCCACCTATGTCGCCGACGTCACGCCCACCTCCAGCTACTCGCCGCTCTCCGTCTCCACGACGTCGATCACTGTCACCCATGCGGCCATGTTCTGTCGCACGAGAGCAGGAAAACTGGTCGTCGCAGTCCAGGAGGCAAGGGCTGCGACGCCATCGAACTGTGAAAGCCCTCAGCGAAGTCCATCGATTGTAATCGACGTGTTTGTGGACGGTGTTCGCGCATCGGCCCTTATCGATACTGGAGCCGCTGTATCCGTTATGGACGCAAATCTTTGCCGCTTACTTCGAAAAGTGATGACGCCACTTTCTGGGATGTCCCTCTGTACCGCGAGCTCCCAGAGTATTCATCCTACAGCAGTATGCACTGCTCGCGTCGTCATTCAAGACGTTCTGTACGACGTCGAGTTCATCATAATTGCGGCATGCTCTCACGACGTCATCCTGGGATGGGATTTCCTCTCCCGCTACGACGCCGTAATTCGTTGTGCACCAGTCGAAATCGAACTCTCACCGTTCTCACATTTGACGCCGACAGACAGTCCATCGGCAGTTAGCAAGATCCTCGTCAAAGACGATACGAAAGTGCCTCCAAACTCGTCAACGGCTGTGTCGGTCTACTGCGCCAGTCTCGCCGACGCCATTGCACTCCTTTCGCCATCTGCCCGCGTCTGCACTAGGAAAGGGTTGCTGGTACCTTACGCGACCGTGCGAGTCACTCAGGGCAGCACCGCTATTTTGTTACCAACCCATCCCCGTGCATTGTTACGTTGGTTCGAGGGGAATGTCTCGGCAAAGTGGAACCCGTTGAAGACGCACAAGTTCTGCACGCACCCGATGACTTGCAGTGTACCAGTTCCCGCACCATCAGTGCTGTTTCTACGTCTGATTCGTCACCCACTGATGTATTTGGTCCCTCCATTGCTGACAACCTTACGCCGGTCCAGCGTTCGCAGCTTCTGTGCTTGTTGGATGAATTTCGTCATTCTTTCGATGTCGGGCAAACATCCCTCGGCCGCACGTACGCTGTTACGCATCGCATCGACACTGGCTCCCAACCACCACTGCGGCAACGTCCATATCGCGTGTCTCCCACAGAACGCCGGGTAATTAATGAGCAAGTGGACGATATGCTTCGACGCGAAGTAATTCGGCGCTCCGACAGCCCATGGGTGTCTCCTGTTGTTCTCGTTGCGAAGAAGGACGGTTCTGTGCGGTTCTGTGTGGACTACTGACGGCTCAACAAGGTCACCCGCAAGGATGTTTATCCACTGCCGCGAATCGACGACGCGATTGACAGCCTCCAAGGAGCAGAATTCTTATCATCTCTCGATTTGCGCTCGGGGTACTGGCAAGTACCCATGGCTGATGACGCTCGACCAAAGACAGCCTTTGTCACGCCCGACGACTTGTACGAGTTCAACGTCATGCCGTTCGGTCTGTGTAATGCGCCCGCGACCTTCGAGCGCATGATGGACACCGTTCTGCGTAACTTGAAATGACACATGTGCCTGTGTTACCTGGACGACGTCGTCGTCTTCGCTCCGGACTTCTCCACGCATCTCCAACGTCTACGGCATGTTTTGACACGTTTGAGCAACCCCGGCCTCCAACTGAATCTGAAGAAGTGCCGATTTGCGGCACAGCAGCTGACAATCCTCGGCTACGTCGTGTCCAACGACGGAATCCTTCCGGATCCGGCCAAGCTTCGGGCCGTGGCCGAATTTCCCAAACCTACGTCCGTCAAAGAACTGCGCAGTTTCTTCGGACTGTGTTCATACTTTCGACGCTTCATACGAAACTTTGCCACCATCATATCGCCGCTGACGAAGCTCCTTGGACGTAACTGACCCCTAAATTCGTGGTCGTCCGAGTGTGACGACGCATTCGCAAAGCTCCGTCGTTTGTTGACGTCTCCTCCCATACTACGCCACTACGACCCTACGGTCCCAACGGAGGTACACACGGACGCCAGCAGTGTAGGCCTCGGCGCTGTCCTTGCGCAACGCAAACCAGGGTTCCCCGAATATGTCGTGGCATACGCAAGCCGTACGCTTACCAGAGCCGAGGCCAATTACTCAGTCACGGAAAAAGAGTGCCTGGCGATCATATGGGCCCTTACAAAGTTTCGACCTTATTTGTATGGTCGCCCATTTCATATCGTCACCGACCATCATGCACTATGCTGGCTGTCGTCATTGAAGGATCCCTCATGCCGTCTCGCTCGCTGGGCACTTCGCCGACGCCCTCTTGCGCTCTCCCTTGCCTGACGACAATGCCCCCTGCTCAGTACCTCACATAGCTGTTGCTTCAATCAACGTTCACACCATCGCTACCGAACAGCGCAAGGATAAATGGATCACCTCGCTGACCGACTTGCTCACTGATCCGTCGGCAACACCGTCCACTCGCGCCTTGCGTCGTCAAGCCCACCATTTCGCCGTTCGTGACGACCTCCTGCACCGGCGCAATTGCAACGCCGACGGCCGCCAGTGGCGACTAGTGATACCCGCAGTCTTCGTCTGAAATATGCGAGGCCTTGCCACTCTGACCCGCAATGCGCGCGCATCTGGGGGTATCCAAACTTACCACCGCATTCGACAACGGTATTCTGGCGTGGGATGTACCGCTACGTGCAGAAGTTCGTTCGCTCCTGCCTCGATTGCCAACGCCGAAACCTGCAACGCACGTGTCGCCATCAGGTGTACAACCATTACCTTGCCCTAACCGTCCGTTCGGGCGCATGGGCATCGATTTGTATGGACCACTTCCTCTGACTTCGGCTGTAAGCGCTGGGCCATCGTCGCTGTTGACCATCTAACGCGATACGCCGAAACCGCCGCCCTCCCAGCGGCTACAGCACGCGATGTGGCCTCGTTCCTGCTACACCGATTCATACTGCGTCACGGTCCACCCCAAGAGCTTCTCAGCGATCGAGGCCGTGTCTTCTTATCGGAAGTCGTGGAAGCCATTCTGAAAGAGTGCCATGCTGTTCAGCGCAAAACTACTGCTTACCACCGCAGACGAAGGCCTAACCGAACGCTTTACCGCACGCTAGGCGACATGCTGTCAATGTACGTCGCCGCCGATCACACCAATTGGGATGCCATTCTGCCCTTCGTCACCTACGCCTATAACACCGCCCCTCAGAGCACTACTGGTTTTTCACCCTTCTTACTGTACGGAAGGCACCCGTCGCACACCATCGACACGATACTTCCATACAAGCCGGATCCATCAGAGTGTGCGCCTATTTCTGACACAGCCAGGCTCGCTGAAGAGTGTCGCGAGCTTGCCAAGACATTTACGACGCAGGAACAAGAGCTGCGGAAGAGCATTCGCGATGGCACCATCACTTCTAAGCCCACGTTCCTCCCTGGAGCGCTCGTATGGCTCTCGGTCCCTACCACTGCAAGTGGCTTCTCTTCAAAACTACTGCCAAAATACGAAGGCCCATACCGGGTCGTCCAGCGCACATCCCCGGTCAACTACTTGATCGAACCCATCGAACCAGCTTCGGACATGCGCCGTCGAGGGCGCGACATAGTCAACGTGGAGGGCCTCAAGGCCTACTATGACCCACTCACAGTGACGAGCTGTTAAGTCGCCGGACGGCTCCCTTTTAGTATACGGGGTAATTGTAGAGAAGCCTTGGGACATGCTAATGGGTTACCCTCTCTAGCGCCTTCTAGTGAGTCGTCCTCTTTGGTTGCTTGTAAAAGAACGCCGCTCGCGCAGGGAGTTCGTACCTTGCCGTGACTGTCGCCATTACTCATTGTCGTTGAGTGTAGTCTATTAAACACCTTAACGACACCAAAAATGGCCCTTGTTGTGATCTCATAACAGCTTTCGCTGCTCGGCAGATCCCACTCAATGTGGGAGACGACGTCATGCAAAACATTAGGCGATTAGTGGCCTATACAAATGCTTGTTATACGGTCATTCCACGCCAACTGTCCCAATCAGGGCGCTCGACAAAAATCAGTTTCTGTAAAAAAAATCTGAGAAAATCACACATATATAGGCATTAGTCCTGCGGTATTTTCCCAAAATAATTTGAGTGGCAAACATTTTTTGGGCACGCGAGCGTCATTTGAACTTCACAAAATGTTGGACAACCAGGTACGAAAAAGAAATCCGCTATAAATCTAGCAACCAAGGCGTTCTTTCAACACTTGCTTTTGTGCGTTTTTCGAGCATCGTGATTCCATTATGGACAGTTCCTTATAGTAGCTTCATATTTTTTACTCTTTATTGCTTAGGTAAAGTTGACTAAAATTGTCGTGTTTGCAGAATTTTTTACAAAATACAATTATCGATCAAATGCAGACATTATTTTTATAAAACTCTCCATAAAACTTACTACCACAAAAATTTTTATGTTGCTATGTGCGGCGCATAGGCTCTAAAATAAAATTCTAAACTTGGAAAAAGGCTTCATTGGCCAATGTTGAGGGTTGTATAACTTTATTTTTGCTTTTCTCTCTGGTGCGACACCAGGCATTAATCCTGCGTTTTCTTCAACAAGATAAGCTTTGAACCTAATAGTGCACGTCTGTTGGAGTCTAACATCTACACAAATGTCTCAACAAGACAAATATTGAACGTAAAAATGCACGCCTGCTGCAGTCTAACATCCACACGAAAGTTTTGCGTGTTCAGCGTCCACAGCAATCCGCTGTTAAAGGGGATACCGGAGTGGAGCGCGCGGTGTTTTCGCTATGCCAGCGCTGGTCGGCGGCTGCACTTAGTTCACGCAGGCGCTGTGGGCGCCGTGGGCGATTCTCTTTCATCATGTGAATGGCCTTCTTGGCGACGATTCTTAAAAAGCGCTCTTTGGGCCTGCGCGAAATTGTTGATGCCACCGGCTGGCGCTGGCATCATGGACGCACCATGCGCTTCTTTCCTCCCTTTAACAATGGAACTATCTGTAGTACATTCTGCGCTCCTACATGACGTGCATTGAGTGCAAGGGGTACACAGAATAGTATCAGAGGAAAGATTGTCCTTCTGTGTCCAAGTTTTCCTTCAACAATGCGCAATTTGTGGCTCTTTCAAGGCATAATCCCATCTGTCCACCGAGTGGAGCTGAGAAATCTTTAGTATTCTGGTTTTATTTTATTCACATGAAGATAAGTACTACAGTTTTGTTACAAAGGGAGGGCCTCGTAAAACACATATGAGTTGTGAAGGGGGCCCTTATGTTATACTCTGGTATACAAAACTAGAGCTCGTCAGAAATGAGTATAACGGCAGGAATATGGGGCATTCTCATCAGAAAAGTGGCGCTAATATAAAAGAACGCAGGTTAGTTTGGTAACACGTAAATGACTGTGGTTCTGTTAGGTATGTGGGTAGTTTGTTCGAACGATACGAGGCGGTGCGGCTCAATTCAAACGATCAATGATTAGTGTGAGATTTTCGAATGGTTCGACTGTTTGAGGTGAGTTATAGTATCGAATATGAAGTATTTTAATAGGCAATGTTTACCGAGAGTACATATAATTTTGTTCATCATTTTATGTAGTAAAACGAGAACATGGTAATCAATGCAGGGTAGTCGTATCTTTTTGTCTACTATTCACGTCGGCTCTCAGCCCGGACAGTCTTGCAGCTAGTGCTGTGTCTTGCGCCTCTGAAATCTCTATAAATAAATTATGCATACTAAGAGCCTTGAACTTTTCCTCTTTAGTATTGCTTGGCAGGCCTAAGGACTTCTTAGTGCAGTTTGGAGTAATTTCATGCAGTTTCGCTTGTTCTTTCCTTTCCCACCTTTGTGCTGCGGCAATGCAATTTATGCCAATAATAAGAAAAGCATCGAATAGCCTCGTGAGATTGGCATCACGAAGTCCTCTCCGCCTGTTTTGCACACCAAATAAGCTTGACCATGCTCTCCGCCTTCGCCACAATACGGGTCAGAGTATGATACTTACTACAGTGCTCCTCCAGGATCAAGCCTAATATCCGAATTTCACCGACTCGAGGATTGCTTGCACTGACCGTGTGTAAATGTTGATCCTGATACCTTCAGGCAAAAGTGGGATGGTGGTGAATTTGTGTTTATCCTGCTGTGTGTGCAAGAGGACCTCCGATGTGGTCGTCGACTAGTGCAGTCCCGTGTTATCCAAAACTCTTCCTGCACTTAAGTGCCTGCTTGAGGGAATACTCAACACCTTCATCCCTACCCCCAGTGTACCATATAGCAATATCGCCCGCATAAAGCGCATGTCCGATGCGGTCGATACGAGCTAGCTCGAGCGAGAGTTTCCTTATCGCGATGTTAGAAATGAGAGGCGAAATGACCGATACCTGTGGGGCAACCCTGGGCCTAAGATGAAATTCCTTGGAGCAGAGGCCCCCGAGCCAAAATGATTGAAAATGCTTAAAGGGCCCCTCACCAGGCCACCGAGCAAATTTTAGTTAGACGCTGGAAGTTGTTACGTGCCTAATGAGGAGTAGTATACCGCAAGAATTTTTCAAATCGGTTCATTACGAGCTGAGAAAAACAATAATTTGTAGCGGCGTGAAACCATGATGAGAGGAGGCGAGTTTCAAACCCTTGCCACGCGCCCCGTGTAGCCTTCGCAAGCCAAATCCCTTCCCTGCCCTCTTCACTTCGCACGTACGCATGAACACGTCATGCGCATGCATGGTCACGTGCGCATGACGTGCCCGAGCCAGCCCGTGCATGCGAGCGGCGTTGCGCGGCCGCTGCTTGTTTTTTATGTAGCGGCCGTGCGCGTTTTGTCGGCGTTCTCTGTGGTGTACTGCCTGTTTCTGCGGACGGGCATGAAAGTTCAGACATTTTTACGGCCACGAGAGTGGCGGTATCATGAGCCAGTGCCGCAATAACGTTTACTTGGACGCGATAGAATAAACGAGCATAATGAGTGCTCGAACGCACCAGAACATTACTTTCGTTTCCAGGGCTGGCGTCTGCTCGATGCGCTAACCGCGGGGACACGAACGCATGGGAAAGGGAGGCACATTAGCCCCTCATCTCGCTGCAATTCACGAAAAAAAATATGAAAGAGACGCACACATTCCCTTTGTGTGTCTCATTATTTCTCTCAAGTTTTATTAATCTATTCAAGCAACAAATTACACAAACTACACATGTCGCGTCAAATAATTATCGCAGTGTCACGTGCTACTGTTGGCGACGTCAGAGCACAGTCGTCCACGTAGAGTAGCGACGTCACAGCACTACCATCTACGTAGGGCCATTTTCTCATGTACGTCATCCCCTCATTCTCCAAAGCGCGCGCCCGCGAGAGGAAGGGCAAGCAGCGTTCACCTTGAAATTTGACCCATTTCCGAGGCGCGTAGCGTTGCAAATTTTGGCATACGTGATCGTGAACGCCCAGTGTATGCATTGCGCTCGTTAGCTCAAAATTGTCAAACCTGGTGAGGGGCCCTTTAAATAGAGCTTCTTTTGGAACCTTCGTTGATTAAATGCTTATGCGCCGCAAATCTCTTTGCGACATACGTAAAATACATCGGTTTACTTCACTGAATCAGTCGATAACACACACACACACACATATATTATATATTATATATATATGTAGATATATATATATATATATATATAATATATATATATATATATATATATATATATATATATATATATATATATTATATATATTATATATATATATATTAGGGGTGTGCGAATATTCGAAAGTTTCGAATCTTCGTCGAATATTACATTCAAAATATTCGTATTCGATTCGAAAATCGTGTATTCGGAAAGTTTCGAATATTCGATAACTTCGATTATTCGAAAAAGTCGAATATGCGATTCGATTATCATGCATAAAATAACTCGTCTTCCACATTTCTGCTGCGTTCGTATCGCTAAAAACGTTGCCGAGAGGAGCGATAAACATCGTAAGTACACGGAGGCACGATATCTGCCTGCGACGAGCGCCCTAATACGTATGATTTATTGCTGGTGCATCTCCGACGTGCAGCGCTGTTGGCGATCATGTAACCGTACATTTTCAAATATGCGGCCGTAACATGCCGCACCACCACTTGTTCACTATGCGGGACCACTTCTGAAGAAAGACAGTGACCACGTGACTGGTGGCGGACTGTAAGCACTTTCAGATACCCCACTCTGGCAAAGCTTTGCCCGTGTAAACCCCTATACCAGCCACTTCTGTTCCAAGCGAGCGTGCCTTTTCAGTGGCAGGGGGGGAGGGGGGGTTGTCTCTGTTACAAGGGAGCGCCTGCTGCCTGATCATGTGGAGCAACTCATAGTTCTTCATGATAACATGTAGTCATTACTTTCATTGTGCCGTGATATTTGCTTGTGTTGTGATGTGCATTGTGCTAGGCTGGACATTGTGTTCTGGAGATAGCAGTGTATGTGTGTTGCCAGTCAGGCTGTTAATGTTTTTTTTTTTTCAAATAGCTACATGTTAAATAAAATATTGTTACCGTGGAGGCATTTTTCCTTTGTTATTCGATATTCGATTCGATATTCGAAGGTGGATATTCGTATTCGATTCGTATTCGAAAAATTTGATATTCGCACACCCTAATATATATATATATCTATATATATATATATATCATTATATATATATATATATATATATATATATATATATATGTATATATATATGGTAGATTATGAAGAGTTTGTTTTCGGTCGGTTGCCGTAAAATAGTAAGAAAAGTCTACGCTTCTATAAAACTGTTTATTTGTGATGTTTCGATCGCAGAGCGATCTTCATCAAGACGACATTTACCAGAGTTCGATGTGGTTTTATATCATCGCCCTCCGAGCAGTGAGAGAGAGAAAAAGTAAAAAAAAAAACGCAACGAAGAAAAAGAATAAAAAATTTCAAAAACATATATCTAACAAGAACTAACAAACTTGGGGAAAAATGAAAAAGAGTCGCGAACACACCATGCGCACGTACTTGGACATTCAAACAACACGTGTTTTCTGAAAAAGAAAGCCCAACGGGAAAAAAACTATGTAGATATATGTGTATATCTACATGTGCATATGTATATATACATTGTTTGTGTATGTGTACATGCACTATGTGTATATCTACATAGTTTTTTTTTGTTGGACCTTTTTTTCAGAATGCACGTGTTGTTCGTATGTCCAAATATAGACCAGATTTTTCTTAGCCTCGTAGCACGAGTGTCAGCCGCGCCGCTACTCTCGACACCAGGCGCCGCCTGGTGGTGCAGACGACGGCTGTGGATGCAGATGGCGGGAGGCGACAGGGGTGCTTGCGTCGCATGCTCGCTTGTGTCAGTGCTTTTGGAGCTGTTAGAAAGTTGCGGTCTCAGCTGCTTGCTTTCCGCATACTCGGAAGGGCAGTGCAATGTATAAAAATTCGTTCGGGTGGCACAGCGGCGTCGTTGAGTGCCCGAACAACGAGCGGAAAAGGAAGCGGCTGATGCAACAGATAGCTTAATAGAACGCGTTGCTGGGCGAGTTGGTGCATTGTCTGAAAATATAAGCAGGGGTGCTATCCTGGACTTCCGCCATTTTCTGTCGAATTTGACGTAGGCGTGACGTGTACACAATGATGACGCAAACGCATGAAATGCTTGCGAAACGTGACGTGAAGTGGACAAAAATATAAAGAAACGCGCAATAAGTAACATTTTGTTCTGTAATTGTAAATGCAACAACAAAAAAATAGAGGGAAAGGAAGCATTTAGTTTAAAGTCGTGAAGCGAACGATATCATCTGCAATTCAGCGCCATATTTGGAGATGAGCGACAAAAGCCATAGTAACTTTTTAGCCAATAAGCGAGCGAGCCAAGCCAGCGTCGACAGTGCCGACATCGTTATTTCGCTGGTTGTTTTGTGTAGGTGTTCTGTGGTTATGTCGGCAGATCGTCGGACAGTGGGCCGCGATGTGCATTTTTTTACTGATCGTCCCGTATGGGGAGGGTGGTTTGCGACTTACTAGGAGGTACGACGGGAGCCGTGACAGACGATGACAGAGCGCCTTTACCGCCTGGGCCTCAGCAGCAGGCCGCCGCCGGGTGGCGGTGGCTATGGCGAACTAAAGTGGCGGCGCTCGAGCTCGAGGCGCGGAATGACAGTGCAGTCAGGTAAGCTTGCGTTTCACTTCGGGTGGTGTAGACTTTCAGCTATGCACATGCTTATTGCAGGAGAAGAGGCCGAGGGCCGTTCGATTTGGCGACGCACGTTTAGGTGGACGCCCGAATCGTGAAAAGATGCGCGTCGACCCCGTCTTTGGCTGCGGTGGCCCTTCGTTCCAAGGGCCCGCGGCGTCCAGAAGCGCTGCCGATTGTATAGAGATAAGGAGCTGCACAGCATTGCAAGTATTAATAATGCCCCTTGTTCCTTCTGTCTTTTTTGTTGAGGGGGCTGTTCCGCGT
>NC_051182.1:82006485-82045353 GCF_013339695.2 Rhipicephalus sanguineus | reverse complement strand
CGCCAGAGCACGGGCCTCTACCTGAAAAGACCTGGCAAACAAACACCCTGACCTCGACCACAGCGACGATGACAGACGCTGTGCCGCCCGCACGATCCTTCTCCGGACGCCAAGGAGCCGCCAACCTTCCGCGGATCGTCGTTCGAAGATCCGGAAAGCTGGCGCGAAGCCTATGACGCGAGTCGCCGTTTTTAATGCCTGAACCAGCGATGTCAAGCTACGGCATGTCTATTTCGCTTTGGAAGACGCCGCTCGGACCTGGCTCGAGAACCAAGAGCGAAGCCTGACAACGTGGGACATTTTTCGCGACAAGTTCCTCACCACATTCACGAGCGTCGTCCGCAAATAGAGGGCTGAGGCTCTGCTCGAGACCCGCGTACAGATGCCGAACGAAAACGTGGCGCTCTTGACGGAAGAGATGACCAGGGTGTTCCGCCACGCAGACCCTACCATGCCCGAAGAGAAAAAAGTTCGCCTTCTCATGCGAGGAGTGAAGCAGGAGCTCTTCGCTGGGGCTGATGCGGAACCCACCCAAGACCGTCCAGGAATTCCTCTCGGAGGCGACAACCACCGAGAAGACGCTCGATATGCGCACTCGGCAGTACAATCGCCGCGCATTCCAAGACAGCGCAGCAGTTCATGCCCTCGGCTCCGACGACTTGCGCGAAACGATCCGAGCCATCGTGCGAGAGGAGCTGCGAAAGCTCGCACCTTTTGCACAGCCCGAAGTGACGTCGATTGCGGATGTTGTACGCGAGGAAATCCAACAGTCACTGGGTGTTCGTCAGCCGGCACCACCGCAGCTGCAAGCAATGAGCTATGCTGCTGCAGCCCCACGCAACGCCCCCCTCCTCGCCTACGTCAACACGCCGCGCCGCCCCAGGCACCACCGCCGCCACCACCGACGTCATACCGCCCGCCAGCCGGTCAGCGATACACGCTGAGGAAGACCGACGTTTGGCGCGCCCCCGACCATCGTCGACTCTGCTACCACTGCGGAGAAGCCGGCCACACCTACCGCCGCTGCCATTATCGACAGATGGGACTTCGCGGGTTCGCCGCCGACGCCCCGCGTCCACAGCACGGTGAACGACTACGTGACATCGCCGACTATCTGGCAGGAGCGCAGTGGACACCCCGAGGTCCTTCCCGACCGCCGTCGCCAGGCCGTTACGCCTCTCACCAACACCGACCATACACTGGCCCACCCCGGGGCCGGTCACCTAGCCCGCATCCGGAAAACTAAGGGCAGCAACCGATGGAGGTGCGGTTGCTGTACGACGAAATACCGAAGACCCTCCGCCGCCGACGCCGCCGCCACGACGAAGGCTTCAGGACACGACGCGAACCCCTGACGACGAAACCTCGCGGACGAAGTAGACCTGACGACGCAACGTGGAAGCAGCGGAACAAAACTGACGTAGCCGTGACCCGACGCCACGACCTAACTGCAACGCAAGACGACGAACTAGCGACCTCGACGTTCTTATCGACGGCCACAGCATCACAGCCCTCGTCGACACCGGAGCCGACTATTCTGTCATCAGTGGACCGTTCGCCAAGAAGCTGAAGAAAGTTAGGACAGCCTGGGAAGGCCCCGAATCCGGACAGCTGGAGGTCACCTCGTAACGCCGGAGGGTATCTGCAGAGCGAAACTCACCATTAACAACCGGATTTATCCCGCGAACTTCGTAGTCCTGCAGCGTTGCTCAAGAGATGTCATCCTTGGTATGGACTTCTTAGGCCTTCATGGTGCAATCATCGACCTGAGGTCTAAGTCGATAACACTGTCCACGGAAAAGGCACTACCGCCGCACACTACGCCAAGAAAGCACGCCTTGAATGTGCTGGAAGACCAGGTCACTATTCCCCCTCGCTCCAGCGTCATCATTTCCGTCGGCACTCAGACATTAGCAGACCTGGAAGGCGTCGTTGAAGGCGACCAGCACCACTTGATTAACCGCAAGATTTGCGTCGCACGAGGAGTAGCAGAGCTGCGGGCAGGGAAAGCAGCAGTTACGCTCACGCATTTCAGCAACGAGTACAAGCACGTCAGCAAAGGCACGACGGTCGCCTACATCGAAAAAATCGTAGAAGCCAGCAATGCTTTCGGCTTCACCGAGTCTCCCGAGCCTACTCCGACGAATAAAGCGCCGCAACCAGCTTTCGACATCACTCCCAGCCTTCAGAAGCACAAACAAGAACAGCTCAAAACCCTGCTCTTGCAATACAAGGACTGCTTTTCGTTGTCGTCAAGAATTAGGCAGACTCCCGTGGCAAAACATCGCATCATAACAAAGGAAAGCGCCAGACCACTCCGTCAGAGCCCGTACAGATATTCGACGCGAGAACGCGAGGCCGTGAAGAAACAGGTCGACGAAATGCTACGCGGCGACATCATCCAGCCGTCGAAGAGTCCGTGGGCATCCCCGGTCGTGCTAGTGAAGAAGAAGGATGGGACTCTACGTTTTTGCGTAAGATTATCGTCGCCTGAACAAAGTCACGAAGAAGGACGTGTATCCCCTTCCCGGGATAGACGACACCCTGGATCGATTACATAACGCAAAGTACATTTCGTCGATGGACCTCAAGACCGGTTACTGGCAAATAGAAGTCGACGAGTGAGACCGAGAAAAGACTGCTTTTATAACACCAGACGGCCTGTTCGAGTTCAAGGTCATGCCCTTTGCTCTTTGCTCGGCACCTGCGACTTTTTAACGGGTTATGGATGCAGTACTGGCCGGCTTGAAGTGGCAGACGTGCCTCGTGTACTTGGACGACGTCGTTGTGTTTTCCTCAAACTTCGACGAATACCTTCGGCGTCTTGAAGTTGTACTTCAAGTAATCAAGACCTCCGGACTCACCTTGAAGCCTGAAAAGTGCCGCTTCGCGCACGAGGAGCTCTCATTCTTGGGTCACGTGATCAGCAAGGATGGTGTTCGCCCGGACCCGCGGAAAACAGCTGCCTTCCCGCCGCCCACCGACAAGAAGGCCGTACGCCGTTTTCTCGGCTTGTGCGCCTATTACAGACGTTTCGTCAAGGAATTTTCACGGATCGCCGAGCCACTGACGCAACTCACGAAGGCCGACGTCGAATTCAGGTGGGAAACGTCCCAAGTTCAAGCATTTCAAGAATTGAAATGACGCCTGCAGACGCCTCCGATACTTGCGCATTTCGACGAATACGCCGATACGGAAATCCACACCGACGCAAGTAGCGTAGGACTCGGCGCCGTCCTTGTGCAGAAGACCGACGGATTCGAATGGGTCATCAGTTATGCTAGCCGGTCGCTATCAAAGGCAGAAATCAACTACTCCACAACAGAAAAGGAGTGCCTGGTCATCATCTGGGCTACACCGAAGTTTCGCCCCTACCTCTACGGCCGGCCCTTCAAAGTTGTGAGCGACCACCACGCCTTGTGTTGGCTTGGAAACTTGAAGGACCCTTCAGGTCACCTCGCACGGTGGAGCCTACGACTTCAAGAATTTGACAAAACCGTCGATTACAAGTCCGGAAGAAAACACTCCGAGGCTGACAGCCTGTCCCGCGCCCCCGTCGACCCACCGCAGCAGGACGACATGGAAATGACTGCGTCCTGGGAACCATAAGTGCCGAAGACTTCGCCGAGCGACAGCGAGCGGACCCAGAACTCAGGGGCCTTGTGGAATACCTCGAGGGCAGGACCACTGTTGTTCCCAAGGTATTCACGCGAGGACTGACGTCGCTTTTCTTGCGCAACGGTGTTCTCCTTAAGAAGAACTTCTCGCCGCTTCGAGCCGATTGCCTTCTCGTGGTACCCTCGACATTGCGGCCAGAGGTACTCCAGGCTCTGCATGATGACCCGACGTCTGGACACCTGGGTGTTTCTCGCACGCTAGCAAGAATACAGGAAAAGTACTACTGACCGCGCCTTCTCGCCGACGTAACTCGCTACGTCAAGACCTGCCGGGACTGTCAGCGACGCAAGACACCGCCGACTAGGCCAGCCGGACTTCTGCAGCCTATCGATCCACCTCGACGGCCGTTCCAGCAAATTGGGATGGACTTACTGGGGCCGTTCCCGACGTCCAATACCGGAAACAAATGGATCGTCGTAGCTACGGACTACCTCACCCGCTACGCCGAGACAAGGGCCCTACCCAGAGGCAGTGCCGCCGAGGTAGCGAAGTTCTTCGTTGAGAACATCGTCCTGCGTCATGGCGCCCCAGAGGTCCTCATCACCGACAGAGGTATGGCGTTTACTGCTGACCTAACTCAGGCAATACTGAGATACAGCCAAACAAGCCACCGCCAGACCACAGCGTACCACCCACAAACCAATGGCCTCACCGAGCGGCTAAACAAGACCATCGACGACATGCTGGCCATGTATGTTGACGTCGAACATAAGACGTGGGATGCCATCCTTCCGTATGTGACCTTCGCATACAACACAGCCATGCAAGAAACGACGCAAATGACGCCGTACAAGCTGGTCTACGGAAGGAGCCCGGCAACGACGCTCGACGCAATACTACCAACCGCCACCGACGAAGACGATCTCGACGTTGCCGCCTATTTGCAACGCGCCGAAGAAGCTCGACAGCTCGCCCGCCTGCGCATCAAGAACCAGCAGAGGGTCGACAGCCGTCACTATAATCTTTGACGACGCCACATGGAGTACCAACCCGGTGACCGTTTGTGGGTCTGGACGCCGATACGCCGACGTGGGCTCAGTGAAAAACTTCTTCGGCGATACTTCGGGCCATACAAGGTGCTTCGACGTCACGGCGCTCTTGACTAGGAGCTCGTCCTGGACGGCATTACGAACTCCCAGCGACGCCGCGCACGACCTGAAGTCGTCCATGTCGTGCGCCTTAAGCCGTTTTTTGCGCGTTAGCGAACCTGGGGACTCTACTTTTTCCTTTGTTATTGTAATTTATTTGTGTATGCACTTGTTTATTTTTTTCCTTTCCATGTTCTGTTGCAAGCACCGGGACGATGGTTTTTCAGAGGGGGGCAATGCCACGCCCACTTCTTTTATTTTGATGTATTCGAATTTGGCCAGCAAGGACGGTTATCAACGCTCGACGCTGGCCGCGAAGCAGTGTTCCAGAAGCTTCCCGCACGCGAATGTTCCAGCTTTGTCGAGAGATAACGCCGCCACCAGCGATATTGCTGGAAAGTTCCATAGCGCCTGTATAAAAGCCGACGCGCTTGACCGCTTGTTAGTTGATCGACGGACGACGCCCTGTTCGCCACTATCATTGTACAGCGTGTATTGCTGTAGTTCTAGTTCTCATTTTCCGGCCACAAGTTCGGCCAAATAAAGAGTTTCATCCTGCAAACGCCGACTGCTGTCTTCGTCGACGTCACGACCACGTGACAATATCGTGGACTGTTGCCATTTCATTTAGGATCGACAGCTGTGTTCGACAACGTGGAAGTCATCACCACGGCACCAGAGGAGCCCTACGAGGTGGTCGGCGACTTCTCACAATCATCTGCTGCTCCACAGGAGGAGACTGCACCAAGCACTGCGCCAGTAGCAGCAGGAGGGGCGGGGCAAGCGGTAGGCGCTAGTGCTGCTGGAGGTGCAGCAAGGGCACGACGAGGTAGGTTGGACAGAACAACTGTGGCAGCAACAAATTCTAGTGACTATGTTGTAATATTGCAGGCTGAAAAGACAGCCGAACTACGAAAAAGGAAAGAAAATGTTAAGTACTTCGGTTACAGTAGCACGCAATAAGAAAAAAATACTGCAATCAGATACAACCTTTAAAAGTCTGCCGCACTTTCTCCTCAAAAGGGAGCGAGCACAAGCCTGTCCAAATGGGCACTCCCTCTACAGTAATGTCGTAGGTCAGGCAGCTGGTGAACCCATTTTCACAGATCATTGTCAAGTGCATGCATGAGCAGGATGGTTTGTTTAGTTACAGACACAACCGGCTACCACGCTTCAGTAATCCTGGCTGGACCTCTGCAGACATTTTAGGTTGTATCCGACTATTACTGAAAGAACACATTTGTGAGGCGTGCCTGTGGAGAAAGTGTGGCATATGAATACCATTTCCTGCCACACACAAATAAGTAACAGTTGTTGTGGAACATGCACTTTGTTGTTTATTTGCATGAAGCAACAGATAAATATACCATTTAAATAACATTTAAAACTCACATGAAAAAACGCCATTTAAAACTGCCGGAAGGGTACACCACACCACAATATAAATAGCACGTATATCACAGAGCAAACACAAAGCTCACGGAGAGCACATCTCTGCAAATAAGGATCCCAGTAATACCATGCAACATATGCATAGCTCGGCAAACTCGCTCGTGAGTCTACTCGCTCAGATCGGGCCTCGAGTTCAAATGAGTGCAGTCGAAGAAAATGTAGATGAGTCCGAGTTTGAGTGACCCCTAAGTGCAAAATATATTTCACGAGTGAATTAACTCATCTTTTATTCGTGACGTATGGTCCTCTCCACTAATCTTCACCAATTACTATCTGCGCTATATCGGCTTACGTTTATACTCAAATTGATTCACACATATTTCAGCGGAGTAGCATTCGTGCGCCACCTCAGTATTCATTAAACAAAGGCATGAGTCAGGGGGGGAGGCGTCTTGACCCCCTTCTCAGATTCTTTCTAGGGAAGCTCTTTATTGAAAACATCTCATGTGAGTAGCGTATTTTATAAAAATGTCCCAAGCTGAAAGCACTGATAACTCGTAATTGAAGGTACAAGATAAAAAGGTTAATGAGAACTAACAGACCATAATGCCTGTTAGTTATCATTAATATTGTGTCTAACAAAGAAAAACAAGCCCTTAAGAGTCCCCTCCTTTGCTTCAAGATGAAAAGGTGTACTGCAGAGCTTCAATTATGTGCGATACTGGTGTTAAAGAGCATTGACACCATGATGCAAGAAACTCATTTCACGCTCACAGACTCACGAGTCTACTCAAGGACACTCAATCAAGAAATACATTTTCTTCTGATAGGCCACTTGGGCTCAAACTGACGCCTCGAGCTGGGCCTGAGTGAGTCAGTTCATTAGTCCGTGAGCGTGAAGTGACGTTTTGGGATCACGGTGTCAAGTGTTTCTAAAAGAGTGGCGACACAAAATTTTGAAGGCGACATAACCTGTGGGACATATTTGTGGGGACGCACGCATCAGCTACGAAATATCAACGGATAATACTGCCTAGAACATATCTCAAATTAATTTTAACGTGAGTGTCGCGTCACTGCACGCGATACCCGCCTTTGTTTTCGGTATCAACAACCAACCGCCACCTTCGTAGCCACATATGTTTACACAACAACCTCTCTGGGTCCCGCCTCACTCCGTGCTATCCGAAACCGAAAGTGCAAGTGGGCACTGCCAAACCGTCTCCAATGAAATAAACATTTATCGCTTGCACAAATAACCTTTCAATTCTTTATGAGTGGGTCGTTAACTACTTATTTCAAGAGAAAAACAAAACAAGTCAATATTTTGTGTCAGCTCCTTAAACGGCAATACCACATCTAATCGACGCCCTATGATGGGCCTTTTCATCACGTACGAGTTATCAGTGATTGCAATTCAGTAAGGATGCCCTTATCAAATATGTGACTCGCACGAGCTATATCTCTCAAGAATGTCCCATGAAAGAGTTTCTGGTAACTCACGCCTCTGATCAAAACCATGGAGGTGACGTGTGAATGCTAGTGCATTGATGCATGTGTGAATAAATTTGAGCATAAACGTAGGCTCTTAAAGGCTGATAGTAACGCTGACAGGCGAGTAGATAGGACCACAGGTCCACAATAGCACTCGGAGCTCACTTATACTCATTAGCATTTTCTTCAAATGGACTCAATCGGACTCAGACTAAAAGTTTTCTCAAACTGGACTCAGTGGGACTGACACTCACCACAATATTATTCACCCAGACGCACTCAGACTCACGGCTCAGTCTGAGTATAAGTGAGTCACTCACGAGAGAGTTAGCCTACATATGGTGTGAGCGAGTCCGGTTCAGGAAAAGGTTAGCGAGTCAGAGTCCGTATGAGTCAGGATGAGGAAACTTGCACTGACTCTGAGTCCGAGCGAGCCCTGAGAGCACACTTTTTCTGCTGAATGAGCTCTAACAGTTCTGACACCCTACGGACATATGAAACTTCAAGGCTGAGGGACCCTATGTTAAAAGGTACAGTGACACTGCCACATCAATAAAGTGAAAGGCACTATGTGTACAGACCATCACAAGTTCACGAAGGTGCAGCAGTACGAAATATACATCACACATAGCCATCAAAACAAGAGGACTTACTGCAGTGTTTATCTTTCAAAACAGAGCTGCATATGTGTACGGGATGAAATGTGTGCACTAAAATGCAACCTCTAACTCAAAATGACGAGGACAAAATCATAAAGACAAAAAAATCAAACTGCACATAGTGCTAACTGTACATCGCATGTGCAATTTTTGTGATTAGTCATTGATGACCAAGCAAATGCAAAAGGAACAGACGTGGCCTCTCGGCCACGTCTGTTGCGAGGTTGAAGAAACGTTACACAAATGCGATGTTCAAGAAATATCAGCGTCGTTGCGAGTTTAAACAAATGTTTCAAGGCTACCAGTGCCAGTGGTAGAATTACTCGTCCTTTTAGCCCGCATCACTGACAGGGCACGAGGTATATGGAGTAGCCTCGGCTTGTCTGCCATGTGCAACGGTGTAGTTTTTCTCATTTCGGAACCACCACAGGTCGCAGTTTCTGAACCAGTGGACTCGCAATGCAAGTTTCATGTTAGCGTACGCCGCGGTGTAGTGGTGGCGGAAAAATTACATTCAGTCACATGGTGTACTACGCAAAAACTGTGAATTTTCAGCGCAATCCAATTAGTTTCGTTTTTTTCTTTTTTTGCACTGTCTTTGTACATGTCGTGTATGCAATGATGACAGGAAGGAGGCGGCGTACGGCTGACCGCCACCTGAAATGTTTCGAAAGGCGCCTCGCCTTAGAGGCAGAAACTCGAGAAAGAGCTGCAGCTCAAGAGGACAGGCGGCTACAACTTGAAGAAAGGCGCCTGGACCTGCAAGAGAGGGAGCTGCAGCAACGAGTGCGTGAGTTTGATGATGCTCACGAGGAGCGGCGCCAGGAGAGGGCCATGATCTTTCAACAAAATCGGTTGCTGGCTGATGTGCTGCAGACGCTTGCTAACAAGCTGCATCAATAAACATTCATAATTTCTCTTTGTCATTCGTTCTCTTTGTCCGTGTCATGGCTCTCCATTCCTCTGAGAGATCACGAATGTACAGGCCAGGGTCTTGGACGAACGTTTCATTTTAATGGTTTGCAGCACTGCATGTCTAACTGCGCTGCAGTTAAACCCCTAAATAATAAAATTCTCACAGCAACCAAGCAATCTGGCGTCTCTGTTGAACGTCCATAGAGCTCAATGCATTTGCCTCCTATCGACAGTGCAGAGATTTTCAGATATCGCTCCCACAATAGCATATATGTCAGGTAGTGATCACCAATGTTTTTTTTTTCCACCTCATTAGGTAGTCGTGAACACACACTTTCGGCCACAAGTATTGTTGTGACCACTGTCATTAGCAGTCGGCTACATGATAGCAACAAGCCTTCTTTTTTTTCCACTGAGAACACTTCTTTGCGAACACCTCTTTTGGCAACCACATCGGCACATGAAACTTCAAGTGACGACACGCACAGAAGAGTGCATGCTGATAGACATTCAGCAGACTGTCTAAATGCTTGCTCGTGGGTCTCTCCGTATGCACGTGAAGATCTCCCACGTTTTGCTTACTAGCAGCGGCCTGTTTAAGAGATACTGCCTCTTATTAAAAAGCATGCGTTTCTGATGCTTGGGTAGAGGTTTGGGATCGTCTCTGAATTTGCGAAAGCAGAAGAACAGGCGGCTATTGTAGCAGAGTTCAGCATTCCACAATTGATCTGCGCTTTTGCCAATCTTCGCGACAAATTGTCGCGAAAAGGAAACTTGCCTCCCCACGGATTTTGTTGTTGAAGAGTTCGACTGTATTTTGCTGCAATACTGTTTCTCGGCAAACAACTATGCCCATTCAAGTGCAACTTGCACAAACTGCTGCAAAGTTCACCATTTCACTTGGCTTCATAACAATGCACAGTGTTTGACGAATACAATGTTTGGTGCAACACGATACATACCAACTTTTACATAATGGCGTGCATGCCCCCACAGCACTTTTCACCAATGCCTTTCTCATTGTGTTTGACCTAACAAAAAAGCACCAACACACCCCATGTGCGCACTTGACCTCCGTCATTGACTGGTGGGTGTTATGTCTGGAAGCTCATTTGTTGCACCATCAAGTGGCAGCAATATGTAGAGAAGTGCGCTGTTCTTTCCTTTTGTGATCTCTATGCAGGTCGTAACGTACTCATGCTGGTCATGCGCCTCCTGAGTACTGGCCATTCAACAGGCTATTGCATAATTTGGAAAAATTCTTTCCGCTGTGCATGCCAGTTGAACTGCACAAAGTTCTTCGATATGCCGATCTCAATACCATGCCTATTAAGCCATGCGACGTTCCATCACGTGAGGAGCAGCAGTGGCCGTAGTGGGTATGCTGGGTCATCATAAATGCAGTAGAGGCACCCGTGCGTAAGGCGCTGAAGCTTCCTATAGACACCGCTTTCTCCCAGGATGCCTGTACACAAAAAAACACAAAACCTTTGTGTCTCAGCTTTGCACATTAAGAGGTTGCAGATGCAGGTCAATACCACACGTTGTGAGCATAGCACAAACTTTGCTTGCAAATTGAACGTTTTCTACCTCAAATTTCATCACGCGCGTAATATTTTGTCAGTCCTTCAAGCCTTCCAAACAAAATCATGGTCAGTGACAGGGTGAACGAAGCGCTCCGTAACAGGGAAGGCCTTGAAATTTTACATTTTTAGGGTAACAGAACTAACTCAATCTTTGTGAGGACCTCCAGAAATTACTTCTTTACTTTGGCAATACATTATTGTATCCATAATAGGGTCATTCGGCACACAAGAGACTACCAACGCTGCTCTTGTGCTTGTAAACCTTACTGGCAAAGTTTCAGTGCAAGGAAAGCAAGACACCTCCACTAACCGGCGTCGTGTCTGCTGCCAGGGTACGGACCATCAAGCTCGCACACAATCCCGTTGGCGCCCATGAGGGCCTGGTACTTGAGCGCGTGCACTCTCTTGTGGCCTGAAAAGTAGGCCCTCTGGTCGACAGACGGGCAGCAGATTGGTCTTGATGTGCCGTCAACGAAGCCCCAGCAGTTAGTCAGTGGGGCGCCGCGGTTGTGGACAGCCTGCATTGGTGAAATGAAACACTAACATTACATTTAGAGTTACCCTATTAAGAGGTATTCACGGTTCTAAGTAATTTAGTGCACGAATTTAAACAACGGGGCTTGTCGCACACTCATTATACGAAGTTAACTATCACCCTTTCATGGTACTTATGATAAGGTAATGCAATTGTTCACACTCACCTGAGAGAACACGTTGAGGTCGTCAAGGGTCAGCCAGGTGTGCCTCGTGTAAGATCGTCGAGCAGGTGCCCGAACACGAGATCGACGTGTGCCATCACTTGACTCACGATGCTCGACATGGCCGACGAAGCCCGACCGAACAGGGGTTCAATGTCGCACCACCGGTTCGGATAAGGCAGTCAGCGTAGAGCCATTAAAAGTGCCCCTTCACTTGACACGGCGACACCTTGAGCGTTTCGCACAACATGAGGGATGCGCAGACCTTCCGTAAGTGGCTTAAGATGTTCCTGCTCGAAACGGAACCACCTTCGGAACGTCTGCGGGTCCAGGGCGCTCGCGTTGATGAGACCGCTAGCCGATTTGTAGGTGCGTGGTCTAGGTTCCCAAGGCACTATGAGGTATAAATCCTCCAAATCACTCCACGACATGTCACAGTAGATCATCTCCTCGCACAAAACACTGCGACGCATTCGTCGAAGCCGAGACATTTTGGCGGGAGACAAGCGCGGCTGTGACTTGAAGCTTGACACAAAAGAACCGACTCGGATTGTATTGTCTTGGCTGCGTTTGTGACGACGCGTCTCGGAACCACAGATTTTTACACTCATAAACATCATACATGACGTTGCACAGTTCTAAAAGGGTTAGCAATGAAATATAACTTTTTTTCTTCAAAAAACTAGCTTGTACGAGCAAATAAATGATGCATCCTATTGCGGTGGCGCTGCGAGCTTTCGTTAGCTAGGGTGCCTTGATGCGCGTTTTGTTGCGCGTTTTGTACACATCGAGGCACACTAACGTTAGCTAGCGAGCCTATATGACCGGGCGGTCATATAGGCTCCCTATCGTTAGCGTTTGCGGAGGACAAACGCTATTCTAAAACTCATGGAGCGCCTTTACGCTAACGCAACGCCCGCAACGCCCGCTATCTTTGCGTACGCTATTCTAAAACTGCCTAATGTTGCCAGACAGCAACGCCGCGCTGTCACCCCATCTTGGTGCCCGCACTGCGTTTACGCCCGGTTGCGTTTAGTTCTCGACAATACGGCGTCGAACGTTGCGGTAGCGTGTTAAACGCTGCCGGTGAAGCAGCCCTGGATGCTGCGTACCACTCTGCACTAACCACAAGAGAAAGGGCGTGCGAATGTTCCGCTTCCCAGCGAGCCCTGGCCGACGACAACTCTGGCTGGCTCAAGTGATGTGAGACGGCTGGGAGAGTGCGTCTCGTATTTGCTATGTGGGTACTGCATATTTCGTTCAGTTTTTTGCTGCAGCACACGTTATATGCGTTTCATGGTGTTCGCGAATGCGTAGGTACCCAAAGTTCTCGTTGCTGCGTCCACGCATTGCGAGTAGGACGCCTACAAACGGGACGCGTCCGCGCACCGTACGGAGACGCGCTCGCTAGTCTGAGCTGTTGCCTCCCTTGCGTGAGTTCGCGTCAGCGTAACCTCAGTATTATGTCACCATAGGACCCCTTATGCCTTTGCCTAAGATGACAAGAAGCAGAAAGCCTTCTCATTTCGCTCGAATATATTGATCCTTATCCCGGAAGCTTTCTGCACCTAACGTGCTTTTGCATTGCCTCCGCGATCATAGGCATTGCAACTTTTTCTTTTCCACTCCCGTAGTTAAGCATTGCCTCCGAGATGGGCACACGTTTCACCAAGCGACGATGGCGTGTGATGACGTCATCATGGGAGGTCATGTGATGAACTCATCATGAAACGTTATGATCACGTCATAATTTTTGGAGCTCTCAGACTTCATGATGACGTCACACGGTCGGCTCCTTGATGACATCGATTGACATTCAGGTCATGCGACTTTCGATGCGCCGTCGGCTCGCACGCATTCACCTATATAGCACGTGACCTCTGGCCTACATTTATTCCGTTTTCTTGAATCATTTGTGTTGACACTGCCGCCGACAGTGTGTGGCGATATCATCATACGTGTTACGTCATAGTGATTCTCATGATGACGTCATACTTTCGTGTCATACCATGGTATTGCTAATTGATGTATCGCTCGTGTTGACGCCGATGCTGGACGCCAACGACGGTTGCTTTTCGCGTTGGATGCATCTAAGACTTTCGCCGTAATAAGGCTTTCGCCTGGAAAGGGGACTTTGAATACACTGCAGGTCACTGCTAGCCGTGCAGATCACGAGTAAGTCCATTCATGGCAACCCTTGTGGGGAGCAAGAGTGCTTCGCGTAGCTGGAGGGAGCGGCGGCTGGCCCCAATATGGCGGCGCACAGAAAACTATGCTGAATTTGGTGGAAGCTGGCAACAGCGTGCCCCATTGCCCGCTGGTTTTGGCTGAGTTTCTTATTAAGATGTCTCCACCCTAAAAAAGGCCGGTCATGTAGGCTCCCTACGACGCTTGGTCTAAGATCGCCACCTCGCGGTGTTTTAAGGCATTGACAAAATTTAACTTCTATTGAAAACACGCCGAATAGGACGGACGTGTAGCACCTTGCAGGTGCTAATCGCGGATGCCACAGTAATGACGAATTACTTCACCGCTCCCAGAGGACAACACCACACCGCCGACAGGGAAAGTGGTAGATATAAAAGGCGCGTTTGTAAAGCCTCTAGAGTCTGTGGCCGTGGCGCAGCGGATAGCGTGCCCGGCATCTGTTGTTGCGGAGCGAGCGTTCGTGGGCTCGATGCCCGTTGACGGAACGTTTTAGAGCGAAAGCTGTTATGAGATCACAACAAGGGCCGTTTTTGGCGCCGTAGTTGTCGGCCGCCGCCTGTGTCCGTAACAACTATTGCTCGAAATAAGAAAAAAAACTAAATAAGAAAAAAATTTCCAGCATGGAACCAGGTTCGAACCTGGGCCCTCTGCGTGTGAGCCCAGTATTCAACCTCAGAACCATGCCAGTGCTTGAAAGTGCTTTGCAAAATGACCTTATACAGGCTTCATGTCGGGAAGGAATCGCAATAACATATGCAATGTAGCGTGGTAGAAGAGTGAAATAACAACCAAGCGTCACACAATGCGAGTTCTGTAAGCAGGCGTCACACAATGCGAATTGCGCGACGAGTTGGTTGTTGAATGCTTCCAACCCGTTAAAAGGGCTCTGCCATAATTCTTCATCGTCATCAGCCACAGCATCAACAAAGTGCACATAATGCCTTACAGTCTTTAGCAGGTACTACGGTTCTGCGCAGAATGAAGAAAAATTACATAGTGGCTGCTTCCGTACTTCACAAAATTATGCTGATTTATAACGCAGCGGGTTCCTCGCGAGTGCGATTTTTTTGGTTGCCGAGGAAGCAGATAAGGCTCCCATGGTTGATTTTCTCAGGGTCTTAACAAGGTTAATTCCCTCGTTCTCTCTCTTTCTCATGTTAGAGTATGTTATAAAGCGTGGAGGGAGAATGAAATAACGACCGGGCGTCACAGGGGTTTTTGCGTAACTAGGGGGTCTTTTAAAGCTTAAATACGGGATCAGCCGTAATTCTTCATCGTCATCAACCGTCGCACTAACGAAGTGCACATAATGTCTAACAGATGGTACCTCGCTTCTCCGCAGAATGACGAGTAATGTCGTGGTGGGTGCTTCCCAACTTCGCAAAAAATATAATTTGTGGCGTAGTGGGTACGTTCCTAGTGTACTTGTATCAGTAGCCACAAGAGAGTTTATGACGGGCTCTAGAAATTCCGCTCTTCGAGCTTTCGCTGTGACTGTGCTGCGCTGTCCGCGCAGGCCTGGCGTTTTTTCTTCTTTGACATCTGATCGCGTAAATTTTTTCTACGTCATTTCCGTGACGGAAATACGTCACTGAGGTCTTGGTGGACCCCGGCATAAAACACTTTCGTGTTAAAAAAGAAATCATCCATGGATCTGAACAAGTTTACATCTTTCAAATACTGAAGGCGCTGAAAAATCAGTCTGTCACAATGGGCTAAATAGACGTCACACGTATACTGGTGCGTTACCTCGTCAGTGCTGCTATGAGAGTTTACAGCAGGCCGCTCCGCTAGTTAATGCACCGCATGGCCCTTGCAAAGTACCTTCTCAAAACAACGCACGGCTTATACTTTATACAAAGTGTGCACATTGAACCACCATTTTCCTGGCTATGCACATGCGGGAAGCGTCCTCAAACTGTTTTTTTACGTGCACCTAGGAGGCTGCTCTTCCAGCTAACACTGAGACTCTGCTGTGTGTTCCGCGGGTTTTCTCGATTTTTTATTTAATAGCCAAGAGTGAAATAACTTTCTTTTTCCCAGAGTAAGCATCTTTTATGTAACCTTCTAACTATGTAATGTGTAAAACAGAGTTTATTTTATATATTGGACGGTTCTTTTGTCATAAAATGTCCCAAATGTACCACTAATGAGAACTAACAGACAATCAAGCCAAGAAAAGCGTAGGGGACGGTATTCGTAGTATTTGTGATACAACAAGACGTTATAATGGCCGTTGGCAGGGACCGAACCAGTAGCCTTCGAATGACGCGCCCGATGTGCTAACAATTAAACTACGGTAGTGATCATCCTCCCTTCCACTTTATCGGGTGTCTCTGTGCATTTAAACCTCGAAGTGTTAATTCGAGCCGCTCGTAGCCAGGACGGCGAGTGTGGAACACTCTTTTTCTGCCTGCTGGCGTCACGTAGCACGCGATGTTTTTACAAACTGGTAGTTGACCAATAATACCTCGCACACCACAGGGAGGCACGAACTCTGCCAGAACGAAAGAAGGGGAATTTTAAGGGCTCGTTTTCCTGTGTTAGACAAACATTAATGAGAACTTATAGGTCATGAAGGTAAGGAAAGCACCAGGGCTTTTAATTGCAGTAGTTGTGATAAAAATGAAAGGAAATTATAGTCGACGAAAACATAACTTGCCGCCGGCAGGTGACCGAGCCTGCAACATTCGAATAACGGGTCCGATGCTCTACCAAGTGGGATACGGCGGCGGTCATACTAGAATCGAGAACGTGATTTAGTAGCCTTGTTGTTCCCTTGTGTCACTAGATGGAGGCGCCGCTATTTTCTGACAAGAGAAGCCGGTCAGAAGGATGGGCGTTTAGTGACGTGCGCATCAGTACATTTCAGCTGCTAGAACACCATGGTGCAACTGGCTGGCTGCACGTCTCTTTTGTAACGCCTTTCTTGAACCGTAAACGCGCAAACGAAATAAGGTATCTCATTCTTGTTTATGACTTCCGTGATTTTCCTCAGGTGATGACGACCGTGAGACAAGTTATACAAAAGTGAGAGCAATATATGTAAAAAGGGTACGTGCAATATATTTTTCTCTTTCTTGTGTAATTATGCAATTCCGCTGCTTTATTAGCAACGCGCATATTCAAGACCATTGTTTTGATAATATATGCAGAGAACGAAATGTATACAACAACATAGACAGAGCCCAGCGACAACCGAATTTAGTCATGTACAGCGGAATACAAGTTCATACTGGAAGGTTTCATCTCTTTATTTGTTCAGCAAATTCATCTTGATGGCTCTGGGAACGATACTTAAGAACTGTAACCACAAAGGTGTAACCGTTCTAAAAGAGTATGTAATGCTCAACATGGCGGGGCACATTTTGGCACGTTCTGGTATGCAATTGTTCACTCGTGGTCATTTGTTCTGAAAGGTCTCCTTCTTTTAATTTTGTGCTGCACTTAACTGATATGACTTTATTTTACTTGGTGGGTGTGATTTCAGCAATGAATCATTTAGGCACCTTTGCTGCCTGCAAAATTTCCCGGTTAAGCTTTGTCGCGGCAGTTTCGCTTGTTGTTGATCGCAAGGGCGACAACATGCCTGAACGTTCTTAAAACACGCAGCAAAACTGAGAAATTTACGTTAGGAACCATACGTGACAATGCGACACCTGTTCGTCCATTCCGATGTATGGACTTCTTTACTTTAAGCGATGTCCAAAAGCAGTGTTCTGTGTTAAATTGGTTAATAGTAGCGCACTGGTGAAATTACCAATAAGAACAGTGAAGTGACGTTCCCGCATATATATATATATATATATATATATATATTATATATATATATATATATATATATATATATATTTATATATTAGGTTGACAAATGAGCAAAACACAACTTTTCCTAACGTTATAATATATATATATATATATGTTTCAACGGCCCAGTACAGGAGCCTCAAAAGCCCAAACACACGTATATTACAAAATAAATTCTATTGGAACAATGCTTTCGTCAAATAAGTCAGGTTGCGTTTTGAGGTGACCTTTTAAATGGCCTCGTTTGTTCATGACGCAGTTACTGAATGGGACTTACCCTCTAATTGTCTTTTTGGGAAATGAGGGACAAAGAAGTCACCCCATTTGCTGGTGGTCTCAGAAAACAGCTGATCTGGAACGCGGATTTCGACATAATTTAACATACTACAGGAAGGATAACCAGGTATGTGAATTTTACTCCTTTCAATCTCTAATAATTTTAAGAATTGCCATGTATCACCATCAATACTTAGTACACTATTGTTACGGAGTGCGACACGGATCAGTACAGTGCTAAAGTGTGTCGAAGACAGCTTGTGCGCTCAGGATGCCGGTGCGTGTGGCTCTTCAGCCATGTCGTCTGTCTTGCAACATACCCTCATAAATACATATGTGTGCGTCTATTCTTCGTCACCCTATGTGTAGAGTTTATTTCCTCGTGTGAATAAGTAATCTGTCATCGAAATATAATCTGAAAAAATACGGGCATTCTATATGTTCTTGCTCCCCGCACGTGTATATTGTGTGATCGTAAACTTAGCACAAATATTTTTATAACTTACAAAGGATACCCACTTTATATAGTCGCGTTGGACGGTAGATCTGGCCACCGTATTCTCTAGAAAACATTTAGATGTCATTTAAGAAATTTGTAGTAAAAATTAGTCTAAGGGGGGCTCCGGCTCCCCTGAATATCAGTTCGTCAGGACTCCAATAAACTACTTGTCATGTCATGTGGTACACTTTATAACAATGCAAGAAAACATATAATCTGTTTATGATGTTTCAATTTTAAAAATACCGCGAGACCAGAACGTTCACAGCAGACACCGCCTTTCATTTATTTTTCAATCTTCACACGATCATATCGCATTGGCTTCAGAAGTACAGTTGCACGTTCTTTAGACGAAATGTAAAATATAAAGCGCTGAAAAATAAAAATTCCTTGCGAGAGAAGCACTTATTATGGATGTAAACACTTTGTACAATGCAGTGAGTGTTTCGTGCGACATGGCTTTAAAAGGAAATTCAGATAATACTTGTTAGCAGCGTTGAACACCGCCACGGATCAAAGTTTATTCACTGCGGAGTGCATTTTTTTGATTATCGTAGTTACATTTTTAAAAATTATTAGTAAAATAGTGCAACCAAACATGCAATTCAAGTCGACCAATACACTTGAACTAGCTTTAGCCGAATCTAGAAAGGTAAACAAGCATAACCCGTGATTTAGAAACGACATGCTTTTATGCATCTGTATTGCAGTGTTATTGTTAAGTAGCAACAGTTCAAGTAACAAAATAAGCCGTTCGCCGACAAACTCGCGAAACGCTATTGATGAACACATATATATTTATGCTTTTGGATAATTTTCTCCTTTTCATTGTTTCTTCCCATACTAGACCTAGCGAAAACATTAGAAAAATTAAGTAAATAATTCCAGAAAAGGCATCCGTAATGAGAGAGTAAACGACAATAGACCTTATGCAAAATTGCTGCCATCTGTCGGAGCTTTGACGAAGCTACCTATTCGGCGCCATGTTGGAGGCTTGTGTACGAATCGTATTGCTGTCGCTGCTATAACTTCTTGCTTGCATCTGCTTTGATAGTAGGAAATCGGTGCATAAAAACGTCAGACGAGCGTGTAAGGAACTGTACACGTTATCGGCATTTCCTAGTTATTACTTTCACAGTTATTACGTGCAACGAACAGCCTCACAACGAGAAGAAGGTACAAGTTTGTCACCGAGTCACATGTATAGGCGTGCCGTCGTTGAGAATGAAGCTTTGCGCTAGGTTATACATTTTGTCTGTCCGTGTTCAGTGTAGCGAATAAAGCGCTGTTAACTATCTGAGTATCAAGAGTGAAGTGTAAGATGGTTTGAAAGAGGCTTTAGCGCGCGACACGGCTAGGCACATGCGATGATGATAAGTGCTGTTGACCCATTTCAAAGCGCATTTCATAAGAGGCAGCCTACGTCGACCTGGTGTATTGTGCACCTAATTTTAAATAAAACGTTGACCTCTTTTTTATTTTTGAAATAAAAAAAAATATTTCGCTGCTGTAATCACCGACGTACAATTACCGCAGGATTAACATTTCCGTACCTCACGCACGCGAAAAGTGAACATCAAAAGTGTTTGTTGCTCCAAGAAGTAGGCGCCGATTAGCTGGTATTTTATTGAATATCCTTGCGGCATGTGCTCGTAAATAACACGATACGCCAAGAATATTCGCGTTCACACCGCTGCCTTCGGGGCTTACAGGCGCCTTTCAATTTCAACTCATTGCAGCAAGGCAGTTGCGTCGCCGACTGAACACTTGTGAAACCACCTCAGCGCGTAAGCAAAGGTAGTTCACTCACGGTCGAACGTAACATATTTCCCGGAGCAACACTTTTTTTTTTCATTTTCACACCAGAAGTCCCACACACTTGAAGCATCTGTTGCAGGGGCGTAGCCAAGGGGCTGGGGGGGGGGTTCAAGCTCCCCCCAAAAATTTATATTTTACGAACGTACATAAAGTATGGTTGAACCCCCCCCCCCCCGCCCGAAAAAAATTTCTGGCTACGCCCCTGGTATGTTGACATTTCATAGCACACGGGGGTTGAGTCAGGATTTTTCCAAAGGGGGATCAGCTTTTGGGAGAACTTGATATGTGCTCTTCTTGGAGAATAAATAAAGAAAAAGTAAGGGGGGGCGGGAGGCCTGCCAGGACAAACGCGCCACGCCTCTGAATTTGGCATTGATAGCACATGAAATGCTTGAAAAATACGCATATATAGTGAAGCAGTACGCGCGCAAAGCAACCCAACAAACGCTACGTTAAACTCCACAATCGAAAACAAACTACAAACAAGACCCTAGCGCAATCGGTCCGTTCGCTGAGAACCGAAGATACGCACGAGCTACCTGTATACCATGTTATTGTTATCGCAATGTAATAACCAAAGTAATGCCTGGAAGCACACAGCGCGAAAACTGTCTCGTTCCGGCATGACACACAGAGTATTCTCTGATGAGTGCCGATGCTGTCAAATAGCGCATGTATTAACAACGGCGAACGTAAACACGGCGTTAGTCGTAAGCAGCAACCAGAGTGTCACGGAACGATCTGCTAATTCTTGTCGGCCGCGAGATAATCTAGCAACATGCAGGTTAGTTTCTTATAAACCTTTTTTCAGCATCCCAATTTCCTCAATCTGAGCAACACGGCACACGAAAATATGCCGGCATTGCCGTTCGTATCAGCTGCCACACGTTGATACGTACGCTCCGTGTGTACATATTGGGAGCGTGCTTAGCCCATGCTTAGCCTTCATCATGGCGGAAATGCGCACGGCGGCCGCTAGATGGCAGCAGATTTTGCATAAGGTCTATAGCGCCCATCGTATCGTGATATTGTTGGGTGCTGCTCTTATCACGGCGATGTTGGGGAACAGAAGGACGACGTGTTGGTTCTCTGGAGAAGAACAACTATCATAGTGGCTGCTTGACTATTTTCCCGCCGTATTTAGCCTGCAAATCTATTAGTAACGTTTTCGTGGAGGTCCAGGTACGACGAAAGCTGTAAGTCCACAATGGACTTGTCCTATTCAGCTCCGCCATGTCAAGAAAACGAAACCATGCTTCTGCTACTCACCGTTACTTAGGTACAACCGGTCGTATCGACTCAGCCATATAATCCTGGTAAGTTCTGCGTCATTGACTATGTTTCCGTCGATAAGTAGATCGCCAAATAGAAGAGTTGTGCGGTGATCTGTCAATGCGACGCGGCACTATCTCTGCGGAACAGGAAGCGTTTGGCTTCAGTCTCACAAGGCAGACTGCCGGAGCAATGATTCATGTAAGAAGACGTACCGTGATCTACGTATATGCAGGCCAGTCAGGTGCCAGCGTGTCGCATCTCAATGACTCTTGTGTTCTGCTCAAGCTTCTACAGTATCGTATCGTACAAAAATGAGCGAGGAAGACAAAATAAGCGATCTACTCAAAGGAATTGCAAATAAGGCTTTGAATCTGCTGGTGTCTAAGAAGTACATTATCAAGGAGTTTTGGCTCGTAATTCGTATTTTTTTCTCGTAAAATTTACAAACTTCAGTGGTCTTAAAATATTTTTGACGGAAAATATACCTCACGTAGAGTGTGTATTCATTGCTGGGATTTCATACATAGCGCAGTATTACAAGGAAAAAATTCAAACATCGAACATTTTGGCAAAATATATGGAGGCTTATATGGCTGAAAAATTCAGTAATATTACTGAGATTTGAACACCTTACGCACACGCTTTTGCTAATATGTAAACCAAAATTGGCATTGAAACAAGGAACCATACCTGAAGAATTAACTTTTTAACAAACTCTACTGGGATGACATTCTGCGAGATTTGGAGGGCTCTCACGTGACGAGAAAATTTTTCTCTTCAAAATAGTGCAGCAATTCACTATTTTCAATAAAATAAATCAGCGCTATTGTTTTTCGAATACGTTTGTGATGGTCATCAAAATGGCTGGGACGTTTGGCATGTATGACTTGCCTGCATGTAACCTGTAAACATATCCGTCGTAATATCAAGGGGAATCATAAATTTGATGTGGCCATATATTTTCAGAATAGATCTGGTGAATAAGTGATATTTTATTTCAGCATTGACAACGCTCCCCAAGGAAGAAAGCACTGATATGGGGTAAATACCTCAAATAAATTTTATTGTAGTAATAGGTGCAGTGAAGTGCACCTGAGTCTCAAGAAATCGGCATTATCAATGAAGCATTCATCGCTCTGTTTCTATAGTTTACTCTTTTTTTGTACATCATATATGTAAATATCAGTAGCGATGTTGCACTACTTATTTGTTATTTATTTGGTTTGGATACATAGAAAACGCGAAGACACAGAGGAAATAGGGAGAGAACAGGCTGACAACTGCCACCTAAAGAGGCACAACGCCTACTTACGACAATTGGGAATATGCACAATTTAGCAAAGAGTTACTACAAGTGACAGCGACGTGTAACCGCAAAACATGATGTATTAAAAATGACCGGGTAGTTTTCATACCATTTACGGGAAAAGTCGTATGTACACGCAACATGGGAGGAGCCTTTGCCGATTTGACATACAACAACCACGTACGCTGGTGTCGTACAGCGGTATCTTCAACCAACGTGAATGTACTTCGTTTCAGTAACTTCAAGCATTGCAAATTCGGTATCTGTTCTTTTGTCTATACTGTATGCTCTGTACTGAAAAGCACAAAGCGTCGTTAGCGATAGGCTAATGCACTTTTCCTTCCAGCTTCCTTGTCATCATGCAGATATTGAATATGTGTACCGAGCATGCGTTTCAGAGCCTAAACACAACCTTTAGTCAAGAGCGGGGTTGTTAAATTCTAACAATTAATTAATAATTTAGTGAAGAGGACCCCAAACAGTCATAGCAGTAAAGGCTAGTTGTATGTTAAACATGAAGAGTGATAGAAACACAACATGGATGGGGGTAAAATGGTGCTACAGCCATAAAAATTCGTACCATTATGGGCAAATTAACAATTGAGTTCATGTTCAGTATTCGGGTGCGAATATTCTGTCACACGCACTTCTCTTTCTATTTTTATGTCACCATCCCATGTACGTGTAACCATCGGCTTGTACAGTTGTGCTGTTTCTCGGAACGTCCCCGACCATTTGAAAATTTTCCGATAAGATTGCGCGTGCAATGCCAATAATACAGTTTATTTTAGAGCTAACGTGAGCACCAGTGATAACACTCGACGCTACGACAAGGGATCTATAAAAGCCGACATATTTCATAGTCGAGCAGATTTTGCGACGACCAATGAGCAGGGCTCGGCAAAGATACTTTGAAATCGTATCATGGTACGATACAAGTTACTCGGGCATGAAGTATTTGAGATACGGTACGTGCAAGCTACTACCGAATTAGTCTATCGAATACGACACTTACCAACTATATCTTAAGATACTTCAATACATTTGCTAATTGTTAGTATAGAAATATATATGGATGAAGCAGCAAACGCCTATGTACAAAAATGTTTCCTTGAAAACTTCTAAACTGTGAACAGCTTTGTTTAATTTTAAAGAAGTATCTGTTAGCATCCAAAAAGTTATATCTTTCTTGCTAAAAGCATATTAGTTTTATGCCGAAACAACTTATTAGTATTGATTTTGCTGGTTAAAATGACAGATCTTTATACTCTGAGCGGACAGTAGTTTTTTTTCGTGTCACTTGTGTAATTGGCTGTCGCTGCTCCACTTGCGAACCAGCTAGCGGTCTGCCATCAACTTACAATAACGCCCACAAGAAGCCTTCGCACAATGGTGCAAATACTGCTGCGCAGTTTTACCTTGACCGTAAACGCATTGCCGTTTTCGCAATTCCGGATCGCGCATCTGCTGTACAGCAGCAACAATGCTGGAAGCGTTTAAAACGCTGGAAACGACATAAAACTGCAATGACTTTTCATATTGAAATTATCTGCTGGCTTAAAGCGTTTGCAAGTAGCATATTCGCTAACGTGCAGTATTTTAACATTTTGTTCTCAGAGAGAACGTGTGCCGTCCAGAAAGGACTCAGACGTATTGTAGTGACACAAAGCGTCGCAGGATACCACTGTTATTCACACTAGTGCCAATTATAGCTCAGATTACCTGGTGATTTGTAACAGCAGAACAACTTTACAGCGCTTAAAAAAAATAACGAATATATGCGAGTGAAATAGCAAGGCGGTTATGTAGCGAGCAATCTCAGCGAATAAATATACGGATGCTTCACCTAAATAGAAGCAAACATTTAAAAAAAGGTTCGGAACCGCAAATGAATTCAACAAGCATCATATGGTTTACCTTGATGTGGCACTCGTTATGGTATTTTCATTATTTTGTGTTTAATTGGTTGATTAACTAAGCCCAATTGCATTCTAAAACGACTCACAATTTTTTATGGCTACGTACATGCTGCGTGGTAATTTTTTTCGGCTAGTAAAGAATGCCCGCGAAATATGAATTAGAATTGCGTGATGGCGCTGATGCTCTACCGTACTGCAGCGCTCTCAAACGTGCTTTGAGCGAGAGAATCGGCGCGCGGACCGTTATCCTATCGCTCCTCAGGAACGATGGCGTTGCTTGCCGTGGTCGGCAGCCAGAAATGTGGACGCACTGTGGAGACAATGCCCAGAGCAAGCGGTCACGCCACACGGTGTTTCACTTGAAGTACGTTAGAGAGCGCTGCAATACGGTAGCGCACGAACGCAATCACGTGGTCATATTTCGCAGGCTTTTTTTTCAAAGCCGGAATAAGTCACCGCGCTGCATGTACGTTGAAAGTAAAAAAAAATCGATCGGATTCTTTGGAATGTCCCTATTGATTTTACCGAAACGCACTTGGCCCTAAAGTTAATATTCAAAGTTTTGCATAATTGATCTTTTTTAATCATTCAGATAAGTACAACAAAAATACCCTAACGAGCGCCACATGACATCAAACCATATACCGTTGGTTTCATTCATTTAAAGTTCATCACTTTTTTATATTCTGTACTCGTTACGCGAAACACCTCGCATAAAACACGATCCAGGTGGCACCTCTAAAGCTATGACAACTGAGTTTCATACATCGTCAATTTAGATGTTAAGGTCAGACAATAGAAAACTCAATGCCTATGGAAAATGACATAAAATGGCTGGTGAGGAAGTTCACGAGAAAAACGGAGTACTTGTTATTATAAAGCCTCTCGTTTCTCGAATCCCCTTCGCTTTAACACGTTTGCTTATATTTCTGATTATTATGATGTAAACTCAATTTCGCTATTTTACAAAGGCATAAGCAGATTTTTTGTTACTGTGTAATCTAGGCACGCCCAGATTATCTTACCTTTGTCCTCAATATCGCCTTGGCATAACAGCGAGATCAGATGGAATGTAAATATGTAACCAGTAGGAATGACTCAGGCAGTTGAATATAAGAATAAAGCAGATAACTAATTTGAGCAGCAGGTTATGAAGGCCATATTGCACTAAACAGATGGGCAAAAACTATACAGAGGCCTAGGTAATTTATGGGACGCAAACGGAGGACAGCAAAGAGAGCTCTGGTGCTAACAATAAAATCCCAACTAAAGAACTCGTTAAATGCATTAGCAGGGAGCATAAACATACAATACGCCAAAGTGTCTTCTGTTACGTAAATGCTTGTTCTAGTTCATCTAGCACAGGCCCCGGTTGTGCGATGGCTGTTAGGGTTTCATTTGCGCATAAGCCAATCCTATCGTATGTAAGTCAAACTTCCATCCACAATATCTTTGAAATCGCTGTGAAACCTGCGAGACGCAAGCAACACCATTCATCTATTCTTCGGGCTTCGTAACGAAGGGCCACGCAAGAGAAACTTCGATAACAACACTACAGCGGCATCATAATTTGGGCGAATGGCGTCGAACGTATTGGAGTGTACGGCACAGTACAGTGGCTAAGAGGTAGTTTCATGGCACCGACAGAATTAAATAAAATGAAAATACATAGAAAACGAAAGGGCGCTTGCGCGCAGACATTTGCGCGCTGGTTTTTGTCGAGATAGCGCTAGTGCCAACGCGCGATTCTGCTCCACCAACAGGTACGCGCACACCTCATCGCCTGCTTTCGCTTGAGAAATCTGGCAGAAGGATGAAAATATTTCGCTGTATTCCGATGGCTTAGTGTCAGCTTGAAAAGCAGAGCTCAGCTAACGTTTATTGAATCGCAGGGTAGCATTGCTACAGCAGTATTCTGTATCTTAAGATACACGATACACTATTAAATATATCGGGAAAACATATACAGATACTCGTCTTCCGAGACGTATCGCGATATAGATACCAGATGCCCAAAGGCTTTGTAGGATAGTATCTAAAATACGTGTATCTTCGATAATGCCCAGCACGGCCAACGACTGTGGGTTCCATTGTCTTTGCTCTTTGAGTGTCATTCTTTTCCTGGGCACAAGTTCACCCAATAAAGAATTTGAGCTTGACCGGCTGCGACTGCTTTCATCACTGACACAGCCACGTGACAATAAATACACACAGGAAAACCCCACTATACTGTTCTACAACGGGTAAATTATGTTATCTTTTAAATTAGAATATTGAAATATTTTCCAAAACGCCACTGCTTTGAAGTGTGTAACTTTACGGGCACATCGATCATCGGACAGCGAGAAACGCCTTAATTTGGCTTTCCCGAATAAGACGCAGGATTTTTCCTGCGGAGGGGCGCTTTCCTGCAAGCATTCGATATCGCGAGCAGTCTACCTCAAGGAGCGAGTATAAGTTATCGCTTGCCGTCACATGCTTTGTCCCACGAGCCACTGCACCTCACCATTGGGCCCGTCTGCCAGCCGTGCGTGGTCGTCATTCGCTTCACTGCTCCTTTTCTTGATGTGATGGCTGCCCTAAAACGGATTAACCTGCTGGTGTCCTCAAAGCAGGCGATAATTGACACAATAGAACATGAAGAAGTGAAACCTAGCGCTGCCGCTGCATACATAATTCAAATAAACATGTTGAGTATAGTATTAAATAACAAGGCCAACATTAGGTCCAGGCAGGGCTCTGCAGAGATGGCCAGAATAGCGTTCCAGAATATATACATCGAAATACATTGGCTAGAAGCCTAAAAAATAGAGGCTGAGATACATTTGTTGTTGAGGTAACGGGATATTTAGGGGACACTTACGCACAAATCTGAAAAATAAATTGGCCCGGAATGCCGATACCGTTGTGAAGGTGCGAGAACACAGATACTAGAGTACTTTTATTTATTTCAGGGACACTGACGCTCCGCATTAACATTTATTATGTGCAGCATAGTATTCTGCATAATGTTTCAGCGCAATGAAACTTGCAAGCATGGATATCGCTCGTGTCACCAACAAACACCAGTGCATTAAGAAGAAATTAACATTGATTTTACACACAAAATCTCCATTGCAGAGAAAGTTGCTGCAATAATTGTACATAATCAAGAGCCGCTTCTCAAAGAATCTGTCTTCTAGGCAATAGTCTGTCGTCAACACAAGACGCACGAAATCGTTGGCCGCCAGGAAAAGATTAGGGGTAATGCAACGCCCTTGAGAGAGAGCGACTTTCATCGGAAGAGGCCAGTAGTACTGCCTCCGCGATTCTACCGTCAGAGGCGTCGATCGCGTAACCACGCGGGCCAAACTGCGCGTGAGGAGAACGTTTCGCGCCGTACCAGTGTCGCCGACTGGCGACGCACTTTTATTATTTTAACAGGAACAAGAGCATTATTTTAGATGCGACGCAGCTTTTGCTCGGGGTTCTGTCCGTCCCTTAGCGACCGTCCGCTTTCTACCACCTAGCACAGCCATCTGTAACATATTCAGCACGCGCACGCGCCAAAGAGGTCTTCTTCCTCTTGTTCTTCCACTGTCTTGATGATGATACCTGAAGAGCACTTAGGGTCCCGGGCTGCCGTATGCTGTCCAAGCCTGGGGTAACGCAGGCAAAACCATGTGTGCTGGCACGCGCTAGCGCGTTCGGGCTTGTGTAAGGGGCTGGGTAAGACGTTATGGCCTCTCTCCCTTACACTCTCTCGTGATGGTATCGGGGAACGAGATTCTGCGGACGCGCAATGAACCCGCGTGGCGTTCTCCAACATAATAAACGCTTCGCAGCGCAGGAAAAACAGACACAAAGAAGACGACACCAGACAACATACGAGTGCTATATGTTGTCTGGTGTCGTCTTCTTTGTGTCTGTTTTTCCTGCGCTGCGAAGTGTTTAAGATGATCAATCAACAGGTCCAATTCGCCACCATTCCGTTCTCCAACAGGAGTACGGGACGAGTAACAGCAACAGCAGATACAATGAATTCATGGTGTGCTCCACCTGCAAAGACGGGTTAACATCTGGCAAGTGCCCGTGATGAACGGAACTTTAACTCCCTTGTTACACAGCCAGCCTAAATCTAGGTTATTGTAACCGCCGTTTGCTTATGTTACACGGTATGCGAAACCGTGGTTATGCCTCTAACCGCGGTTGTACCAAACCCAGCTTGGCGACCTCGGTTTGGCAGTTAACCGAGAAAATGGCGGCCGCCATGGAGGATGTGTGCACGTCGCGAACGTTCGTCAAAAACGAACGAATTGACCTGAACGAACCACGGAAAGCCTGACTAGGCTTGGGAAAACAATATGCGTCATCTACGAGCACCTCAACTAATGCGAAAGTGGACGCGGCAATAACAGCTGAGTTGAACGCCGGACTGCCGCCAGACGCAGAGCCATTCACGCCAAAACAGGTCCGCTATAACCGAGGACGCTTCTGCGCCGTGTAACATCGGCGAACCGTGGTTGGCGCTAACCGTGGTTGGTCGTAACTGCGGTTAACTTGCCTGTGTATGAAGGGTATAAGTGAACCCATGCACTGCTTCGCATCCCCAGATAGTTCCCTTTAGTGGGACACGATGTAATTTTTTGTTTCAGCTCCTGTTTATCCACGACGAATACATAAGGCTAAAAGTAGTAGAGAATATTGAAGTGTTCTTATATCTGCATCTTGCAGTTTATGATGTCTATGTTCTTCAGAAAACAGAAGGGCAAAATCTGACCGTACGACTGGTGAAACAACCGAAGCTTCTTTAGATGCGAAGCAGCTTACATAGGAGTTCAGTCCGGTGTGCGGCGTGACCACCCTTACTGCGCATTCGCAAACCCTCACCACACACCTATTTTCCACACACCTCCACCCCGCCTTTCCTCCCCCTCTCCACTGCCCCTCCTCGTTTAGATAAAAGGCTCTCGTTAGGCCATACACACTCTCAGTCACTACGCCGGCGTCATGAGTTCCAACGTCAACGTCAGCGCCAGTTGCAGTAATATCTTAACGTATGCCGAGATCGCGGAGCAGCGGGTAGAGTAGCAGAAGGCTCGACGCGCCGAAGCGCAACGTAAACCGTCGGCAAGCGGACCCCGAGCTTCGGTCTAGGGAAGCCCAGCGCAAACGGCAACGTCGGCCGGAAACGGCTACGGATGAAACGCGGGATAGACATTCCGAAACGCAACGGCAGCGTCGCCAAGCAAACCCCGCCGTACGCAACGCCCACGTCAAAGCCAAGCGTCAGCGTCGAGCCAACGCGTCGGCTGCGGACAGACGACGCGAGTCTAATGCCCCTGCAGAACGCCTCGCTAGACAACTTCAACGCCCGGGCTTCGACGGTGCCAACGCCCGGTTCCAGCGCGAATTCCTCGACCGGAGCTTCGGGCACACCTGCAACGTGTGCGACCGACTTTAGTTCGATAAAAATCTGACCGAGGTCGGCAGCATGCGCAACGAACGCCAAGGGAACCCGATCATGCAAGTGCTCCGGCTTCGCATCGCCTCATGGTCCACTTCAACGGTAGATGGTGTAATTTTTTTCCTCTTGTAGACAGATCAGCTCGTTTCCGACAGAAAAGTAACTTCATACCCGTGCCCTGCACATCATCGCTGTGTAAGCGATATATCATAAAGGTATTTTACTACTGAGGTACAACTACATTGTTCAAATGTATCTCGATGCAGAAATACATATACTCAAAAATATCTCTGAGGCTGCGCGTCCAGTATTCTTCCCTCTTCGTTTGAACGTGTTTGTTAACGCATTTCATGTGCACTTTTCGTATGCACTGTTAACGCATTTCATATGAACTGTTAACGCATTTCATATTCTTGTATCGCGGTACTGCCGAGCCTTGGCGCTAAGCTGGATTAGAGGCTTCTGGCGCCTGACGGGTACACAAAGCGGCGTTTTCAGGTGTTCAGGAGCTGTTTACGTCGATACGCATTTTATCGCGGGTAACTCGCGATAAAGTTTTATCTGCAAAGAACACGCACCCCCATCTAATAACCGCGGAAAAAAAACTAAAGAAGAATTCACAGGCATTGTCGGGTAGTAACCTTCCGTGCAATATTGTGAAGCAGTGCCGTGAAGCCAACTAGCACCCCGAAATTGACGCTAAAATTGTGGCAAATTCTTTTTGTAAAGTTTTATATCCATATATTTTATACGATACGTCGAGCAAATTGCAGTTCGCGAGTTCGATGTATGCTAATTTGACTCTGCCACTGGTAGGCTAGTCACACTTCTGACAGTTTAAATCCTTAAGGTTCAAATAAATCGTGTGAATCGCGTGCCAAAAGCTGGACGAAAGTGTTCGTCGCAATTCGCATTTAGTCAAGCTGTAGCAACTGGAACAGTAGGCCATTATGTAAAGCGTTCCGCGAAGAAAGGCGGTCGGCTAAACAATGCAAGAGAGCAAACGAGTTATCCCTTGCTTTTTAATTTTGATGAAATACAATCCACCGCGTTGCACGTTGTTTGCGGTATATACACAGTATTATGGCGCACACATATCCTAATATTTGTGATATTTCGACGTATTTTCACTTGCTCCATCAATTTCAGGGTCGAAAAAAGCGTGGGTCATGGCAAGTACGGTGTGTATTAAATAATTTTGCTTCTCCTTGTATAATATTTATCGCGACCTTTTATGAAGACTACGGAATTGCGTTTATAAGATATTCACCGGAACGTAATAGACTGCGGTTTAGCTACGGTTTATACGAACACTTTTATGCAGAGACGCTGTTACTCGTCCGTTCCGGTCTTAGGGGTCTGGCTACGTAGCAAGAGGATGACATTGTGGACTCTCCATAAAACGTTCTCTGTATATTTCACATTTGGGGTCCGAATAATGCCCTCTAATGTTGAAGATTTTTGCTGACGACTTTGTTGTTGAGTGCGAGAATTGGGCTTAAACATACGTTTCTGCTCGGCGACATGCAGCGGGTGCGTTCAAATAGTGTACTATAAGAGCTTCTCATGTTGTTCTTGTCTGAGAATTTCCCGGTCAGCTATTGCAGATTCTACTGATGTATGTTCAGTAAGAGGCTTGCACCTAGATGACTTCATGCCTTCAACATCTCCATGTACGCTTCTCCTTCATGGCCGCCACATGTTGACCCCCGAGGAAGGTCAGCAACATTTTTCTAATAAATCGCTTGAGAAAAGGCAAAATAAACAAAACTTCCAACTACACAAACCTACTAAGTGCTTTAATGCGCCCTCTATCATGGTTAGCTGCGTCTCTAAGTCTACAATGTGCATTATTTCACAGGTGTAACTTTTTTCGCCACTTTGTAGCTAGTCATTTATGTCATCTCAACAACAAATGTAAACCATCCTTAACTAAGTCAACATGGGTATTTATCGTCGACGTCCAAGTCGATATCCGAAAAAATGCAAATGTTGCTCCAGTGCAGGGCATGAATATTGACCAAAGTATTTCTTCCTGGATTCAAGCGGGCCTTTCAGCTACGAATTGCTAGGTGCTTGAGTAGGATCTGGCAAACACTTAAGGATTCGTTCCTTGACCGTAGACTGACAGTGCTACTTTTTAAATATGCGATGAATGAGCGCGCAGAGTACAAAACATTGATACATAACTTCTTGCAAGCTCACGAGCACAAACCGTACTACCATACCTGAAACCGAAAATATTAACTGTTTTCCTAAGACAGCGGCTAGTGTTGTCCAAAATACAGCTTGACCTTGAAGCGTTCACTGGATGTCAATAGTTATTAGAAGAAATCCGCAAAAAATTGTAAGTATGCAATAAAAATGCAGTATTGCCAAATTCAAGATTGATGACGTTATAAAATATCCGCAAAAGAGTAATAGCGCTCTGGATGCTCCGAATATAGGCACTTCGTGACGCTATATCGATATTCGCAAATATTTGTCTTTCGTCGTAACCAACTGTTTTGCCGTTATATTATTAAAGTCACAACTGATAGCCTGTGCTTAAACTATATAAACTGAGTAGATTGAGTTCAAACATAGCTGTATTCTCTTGATGCGTTCCAGAAATACAACCTACAAAGTTAGTCGCAGGAATGATTTACCAACCATCGGTGTTACAGCGTTGATGGGTAAGCAAATACTGTCTCTCAGCCATTCACTCAATCAATATCTAGGTCCTTCCAAGGGACCCTGGCCACGTGTACATTTTAAACAACGGTGAAAATTCTTCTTCAGAAACATCACTTTTATACCTGTATGTTCCAGTGTGACCATACCCTACACACTCATATATATATATGAGTGTGTACTCATCCCCTGAGGAAGGCAGGTCCCCTCCAGAAACTGTTGGGAAATAAATATTCATATCACTGTTGACAACGCCCCCGTTATGTTATACCTACTATATATATAATATACCTGCTTCTGGAGCACCCAAGGTTAGAACAAATAAAGCAGTGTGGTCAGTAAGTTGAAACCAAATGCACCTAGTGACAGCACACATTTTCTCCCATAGAGAACAAACACGAAACATAAAAAAATGAGATAGAGTGCCAACGTATAAATATTTTTGCAATGGCGCTCAGTTTTTAAGCAATATTTATTCAACACAATTGCGGCCACATGCGCACTGGAAGCGGGCTTTTAAGCTACTCGTGAACATCGATGAATCCGTATTTCACCCTCGAAAATACGAGATTTGTGTGTGGAATACGATTCTATACACCAGCAGGAACTCCATGGGAGTGACTCCGAGGACCTTATTAGCCAGAGACAAGCCATAAACCGCTCACCATTACCGTTTTGACGAAATCACAACACAATTCTGACATTCAAATGTAGTAGTAGTAGTAGTAGTACAACTTTATTCATAAGGGTTGGGATAAGGGGTCATGAGTACTTTCTGAATTAGATAACTCACTATTAGTTACTGCAGCAGGTGTTGTACCCGCGTCTGATGTACACAAAGAAACAATCCCTTCATTCTACAACTGTGTTTTAAAGAATGATTATTTTTCTTATGCGAAACGAGGCACTGTAAAATATAAGCAAATAAAGTTTCCTTATTTTTGTTAAATTAACCCCCATGGGGAGCTCAGCTTCACTCAGCAGTGAGGTGAATTTTTCCAACTTTATCAGAATTACTCATAAATGTGTGTTTTAAATTTTAATTAAAACAATACCTGTATATGGTGTATTTACCGGTTTCCAATGATGTATTAAGAATACACATAAAAGCGCGCATTTAAAGCCAATATATTTGCCGAAATACTTGAGGGCGACACACATTACACGGCAGTACGAAGGTTTGCATATTTTGCTTGATAACAGATAATAATAAAGAGGAACAAGAGATTTAGCGCAGTCTAAATGTTTAGTTGAAAGATATAGACTTGCCGGTGCCCATACAAAAAAAAAACGCAAAACATATATAACCCTTATGCTCGGAATTTCCACCCCCAATTCATTCGAATAACATATTGCTAAAACAATTGGCCCACAAAATACTCGTGACAGCGGTGTTCTGTTGCATAAGACTCTTCTTGGGGAGATCATTATCGGTGCACCTATCGTTTTCAGAAGATATTCTTCTGAGCTCAAAGAAGTAATCATTTGGAAACTGTCCCTATGAAGTCATCAATTGATTGTTTTTGGTTTTCCTTATTTTCTCGCTTTTCTTTATTTGATATGTATTTAAGGTATGGACAAAAAAAATTCAGCAGATCCCACGCGTTGTGGAAATCGGTTTCATGCGAAGCAGTCAGCGAGCACTTCTACGCTTTATTTTATGGCCTTGAAACAAGCGTTACGGAGTGGACCGACGTGTTGTTAAGTGTAATAACTTTGTGCACATCGTGTGCTTGCCAGGCACGTCCACAACACTGGCGTTTAAAGGGTAACTTATGATGCGACGTAACGTCAGCCCTTCCGTTAGAGTTCATACACCAGTTGTATTGAAACTAAGTGCACTTTATGGTGCAGTCATGTGATATCACACGTAACATTCGTTAATGCATTCCTCCGTGATCGAGCAAGGCTTGAATATAGCTTGCTGAATTATAGCAATAAAAATTCAATGTTTATTGGACTGCTATAAAAGCGGAGCCAGCACTGGAACCACAGACGTTAATCTGATATGACGCCTGTATGGTAGAGGTACATATGTAGCGTTTATTGATTTCTTCTAAAATTAGATAGCCAGCACCAGTTGCACCGCGTTATGCCTACATAGGCTGTTTTTCCCAACCAGTTTATAGACCTGGTGTAGCTATGTAGTAGAGCACCTGAATTCCACTCAGAATGGTTGGGTTATTTTCCTGCTAGGATCCTAATTTTACATGCGAAGCATTTTTTAGCGAATCTTTGGCAATTTGATCGTTTCTATCTATCTATCTATCTATCTATATATCTATCTATCTATCTATCTATCTATCTATCTATCTATCTATCTATCTATCTATCTATCTATCTATCTATCTATCTATCTAATCTATCTATCTTCTATCTATCTATCTATCTAGTCGCCTACGGCTGGGTGCTCTCAAGATCGCCTCCTTACTTCGTGTAGACCAAAATTGGCATGGGAGGTGTGGAAATCTTGCCGCGTACGTCGTCAAACACTTTCCTGCAGACTCCTGTGGCGCATACCCGTTTACTGCGGGTTGTGGTGTACGGGTATGCGCCACAGGCGATTGAACGTTCATATATACCCAGGAAGGGCGAGAACAGACATTGATAATTCAAATGCGAGAGCGGGAAGAGAAGCCGACATCGGCAGCGTTGGCCCAACGAATGGAAAAAATAAAAATTACGATACAAGCAGGAACAGAACCCAAGCATTCTGCGTGGCAGTCCAGTTTCTACCACTGAGCCACGCCAGTAATATACATTGGTTTGGAAAAACAGCCTATGCAGCGGAGATAACTGACATTTATTATCCAACCAAAGTTACGAAAACACGTAAAAACCCGACGTTTCGGAACCAGCTCGGTTCCTTCCTCAGGGGGGGCTGCGGCGGCTTGGCAGCGGCCTCTTTAAGGCACTCTCGCGGCGGTTAACGACCCCACGCATTACCGCGGAGCGTAGCCCATGTGCATACACCGGGGGCAGAGTTCCGAGGGAACGGTTGATATTTTGAGTGGTCCTCTGTATGTGCTACGACTCCAGTAGCAACCTCCTCCTCCACTTGGTTTCCCTTTCGAGGATGGCGGTTCCGTTGAAGTTTATTCTGTGGTCGAACGTCTCCGCGTGCTCGGCGACGGCGCTGCGTTCTTTGTTGAGGTTTACGGACGTCGTTGACGTGTTGCCTAATTCGTTCGGGGAAGTTTTTGGTCTCGCCGATGTATGACGAGGGGCAGTCGGGTGCACGGTATTTTGTAAACGACGCCGGGCGCCCTGTCCTTTGTTGGTCGGTCTTTCGGGCGGGGAAGGAAGCGGCCCAGCGTGCATGAAGGCACGTGCGCGATGTGCACGCCTTCTTTTCTAAAAATCCGGGCGAACGCCTCGCTGGCTCCCTGGACGTATGGGACCGACACGCGTTTGGAGAGCTGTTCGTCAATGCTGGCTGGGAGTCGCGTAACATCTTTTGCTCTGCGCGGCGGGCGACGGATCGATGAAATTTTGGGATAACCGTTTTTTTTGAGGTCCGCAATTACGCGGGCCTCTTCTTTCCGCCGTTCCGTGTCAGTGGAACATATCTTTTTGGCTCTCTGAAGTAATGTGGACACAACGGAGGCCTGTGGGTGGAGGGATGGGACGAATCGTATTGAAGGTATCGGCCGGTGTGCGTCGGCTTCCTGTAAACGGAGAACTCCAAGTCACGGCCCCTTCTTGCCACCTGGACGTCTAGAAAGGGGAGGGTGCGGTCGCGTTCACACTCGACCGTGAACTGTATGGCTGGGTGAACGGAATTTAGGTGCAGTCTGAAGTTCTCAATTTCAGATGTCTTCACGACATAAAAGCAATCGTCCACGTAGCGAAGAAAGAGCTTGGGTCGCGGCGAGAAGGAGCCAAGTGCTTCCCTTTCTATATGTTCCATGGTCAGGTTTGCCATTGTGAGAGAGATGGAGGCTCCCATTGCGGTTCCACTGTTTTGCCTGAAAATTGTTCCTTTGTAGGAAAAATAGGTGCTGGACAGGCAGAACTCCAGTAGGCGGCAGAGTTCGTCAATAGTGAGCGGGGTCCTTCGACTCAAGCCATCGTCACCCTCAAGAGCAGCACGGGCACAGGATACAGATAAGCGTACCGGCACATTGGTGAACAAAGATACGACGTCGAACGAGACCAGGCTCTCGTCTTCGTCGATGCTCACCTCTGATGCTAGCTGCACGAATGGCTGGAGTCGCGGACATGAGTTGGGGTCTTCCAGGTGAGAGGGGCGATGATTCGGTGCAGGAAGCTTGAAAGGGCTCGGCATGGAGAGGAAGTGAAGTCGACGATCGGTCGGAGGGGGGGGGCGCCAGGCTTGTGAATTTTGGGTAGTCCGTTGTAGAGACCCGGTGCGGAGCCGTTGCGGCAGATTAGACTTCGGTAGAGTGCTTTTAATTGTGGGTGGTGCTTGAAAATTTCGGAGAGTAGCTTGTTTAGCTGAGTCTGAGTTTGCTTCGTCGAATCCTTCTTTAGCTGCGTATATGCGTCACCCTCTAAAAGGGCCGAAACCTTCCGGTCATAGTCCCGGCTGTCCAACAGCACCTTGAGTTGCCCTTGTCGGCGGGGAGGATGACAATGCTCTGATCTTGTCGGAGTTCCCGAAAGGCTTTCTCTCTTCTGCGGTCAAGTTCTTTTTCCCTTGTGACGGCAATTTCGAAAGGATTCCAATTGATTTTAGTCTAATTTCTTCTCTGGCGCTTGACCTCACACTCTGGACGGCTTCCTCTGCAGCTGCGACGACTTTCGATAAACGGGGCGTCGTTGACACGTTATACCCGTGTCCTTTGCCAGAACAGACTTTCCCGATTAGTGAGTGGGCGGGATGACAAATTGATGACAAACTGGGATTTGGGTTGCCTGGGGCGAACCCCGGTCCAACAGGTAAGAAAGTTTCCTATCCTGCGTGGTGCGATGCCTGTCTGCAGACGACGCCGCCACGGAGTCCGCGAATGCGTCGATCGGAGGCATCAATCCAGGGATGCGCTGCTGAAGTTTATGCTTGGCGAAGAACAGGTCCATTTCCTTTTTCCGTAGAGAGGCGTTGTTTCGTGCAGGCGGGGCGTTGACCAGCCGTTGTTCTGCTCTCATGACGATTTCCATACCTTCGGGGGTCGAGACAGGGCGTTTCAGGCGTAGGCGTTGAGGGACGACTTGCCTATCTTCGCAGGTGCGATGAAGTCCAGATGAGTTTTGAAGACTGATATTCCCTCCTTGATGCGTATGTAGCGCTTGACTAGCTGCATGGTATCGCGGCCGAAGTCTGGCTGATTGAATTGAAGGAAACATTAGACAGAAGTCTGTCTGGTGGGGTAAGTAAACTGAGAAATGATATTTATTCTCAACCAAAGTTACGAAAACACGTAAAAACCGACGTTTCGGAACCAGCTCGGTTCCTTCCTCAGGGGGGACTGCGGCGGCTTGGCAGCGGCCTATTTAAGGCACTCTCGCGGCGGTAACGACCCCACGCATTACCGCGAAGCGTAGCCCATGCGCATACACCGGGGGGGAGAGTTTCCAAGGGAACGGTTGATATTTTGAGTGGTCCTGTGTATGTGCCACGACTCCAGTAGCAACCTCCAGTTTACTTGCCCAACCAGTTTACTTACACCAACCAGACAGACTTCTGTCTAATGTTTACCTTCAGCCTATGCAGCAGTATTGTCGGTGCAACGTCCATGGTGGTTGCGGTTCTGCCTATCTAATTTTACAAGAAAGCAATATACACTGCACATGTACTTCTACGATAAAGGCGTCATATCATATAACCTATGTGGTTCCAGGTGGGCTCCTTTTATAGCAGTCTAATAACATCACATTGGTTTCCTAAGATTCAGCAAGCTATATGAAGCATTACTCGACCCCGTAGGATTACAGTAACGAAATAAACGTATGATATTCACATGAATGCATCATAAAGTGCACTTAGTTTCGATAATACTCACGTTTGTACCCTAGCGTAGGGCTAAGTTACATCGCACCATTAGCTAACCTTTAAATGCCAGTGTTGTCTACGACTGGAAGCCGGCGATGTGCACAACCGTTTACTACACTTCTTTAGCAAAAAAAAACGTTCGATCCACCTCGTACGCCTTTGCTCAAAGCCCCAAAAT
>NC_051182.1:81963342-82006385 GCF_013339695.2 Rhipicephalus sanguineus | reverse complement strand
TGCCCATGCTTGTTCCTTGTATTTGAAGGTAGTAATTTTCTTCAAATTCAAAATAGTTGTGTGATACTACTAGTTCGAGTAATGATAAATATACTTCAGTAGAATGTTGTACCTTACGTTGATTTAAGGTTTGCTTTATTGAAGTGAGGCCCTCTGGGATCGGAATATTCCTGTATAAAGCGGTAACGTCTAGTGTGACGAGAATGGCGTTTTGTGGTAGTGTGCCTTTGCTATTAATCTCTTCTATTATTCGCAGTAGGTGTGTGGTATCTTGTACAAATGACGGGAATGTCTTCGGAATGTCCCCGAGAAATTGGTTATGGAATTGGGAGAGGCTCTCGGTCGGGGTGTTGTTTGATACTGTGTATATATATCTGTGTATATAAAGGTAGATATAGTATATATACGTATGTCATTCTTAAGTGATTTTCTTTTTCTAGAACCTTTGAACCACGGTTTCCTTTCCCCTTGCCGCTCTTCTACGACCACCCCTGCCCCGCAGTGTCACAGCGCTCGCCTACGCAGCAGGTTTTCCGCGCCCTATCCCAACTCCCTTCTTTTCCTTCCCATTTTCTTTGTTTTATTTCTGTCTTCATTTCTTTTTTTACTGGACGACAGCCCAGCTCCTGAGGCTTTGGATGACACGGGGTGCATATGTCTGCCACTGACTTCATCTATTCCTTTCAGACACCCCCCTCAATATCACTTAAAGTCGACATGTGGACATTTAAACGCACGCTGCCCACTTTCCCGGACTGTAGTTGTCCTCCCCATATCTTCTGCAGCTCTTTGTGATGGCTAGACTCGCCGCGCTGGTGCCGCTGCGCCTCTCCAGTTTTCTTCAAGCTCCCCCCTGTTTTCTTCGTATTGCCGTTGGTGGCTCCAGCTTTGTTAATTGTTAGACCACCAACAACACCCCCCCCCCGCCCCGCTTTCCTTCTTTTTTGTTCCCAGCCCCTCTTATCTCTGAGATGAGAGCCCCGATCGCCGTTGCAAACATTTTTGAAATGATGTGGCAAGAGCTACATTCTGCCGCTTTCGAGTTTTTTCTTTCCAGGTAAAAATTACCAACAGCGCCATCGCTGGATATGACGTCAACACTACCCCTTTAAAACTAACACTCCAGGGATGACAAGGCGCCTTTGACAAAGATAGGTCCACCTATCGAAACGTCGGCCAGCCTTTTCTGACCCAGGTAGTCTACGAATACAAGCGCCGTCCACTGATGTTGGTCTACGTAGCACTATGCGGGCCTACCAGCCTCGACGGCATATATTCACAGACAATTTGTCGACGAAATGACTGAAGCATTCACAATTTCCAACAGCTGTACTATAGCTCATACTTCACTACACATGGACCCCTCGTCACTGTTATCACGACCGGATCCGATAACAAGTCATGACCAGCTGCTGGTGCTCACTGATCGCGGCGAGGTTGACCTTGTTCAAGAACTGTCAAGAACCTTTTCCACACATGCACACGGGTTCGTGAAACGTGCGTGCCCTCCCCATCATAAGGGACCGCTTCTGGTGTTGGTAATGCCCACGTTGCCGTTAGCAGCGTTACCCAACTGTAAACAACTAGTTATATAATACATATGCGGCTCTTCAACATATATGTGTGCGTATCAAATTATACAAATTTTGAGCGTCACTTTGTAACGTTTTCCTCAGTAAAAAAATACGCCACAGTCACCTTCCCGCCGCATGCGTTGCATGACATCGACTTTCATGGTACGTGGGATCAGCGGAATTTTTTTAATATTGAAGCATTTTGTTTTGCGCTACGGGTATTATGTTTCACGTGTCGGGCCTTTGGGCTCACCTATACAATACGCATGTTGAAAACGACGCGTGCTGCTAATACCAAAGCGCGCACGCTGCAGCGGCCATGCAGTTGTGACGTGTCAACGTTGGCTAAAACCCGCACCACAAAGAATAGACGGCTACTGTCCATTCAGAAAAAGAAACGGTAATATTTCTATATTAAGTGCAGAAGTTGTCAGCCAAACGAAAATAATAGAGCAGAAACAGCCTTTGCGTGTATGGGCGGACGAACACCCTAGTATATTGTTATTAGATGCTGCGTTCTGGCAATTACGGCAATGACGTTGCCAAGGGGGTGGAAACGGGAATTTCATAACTCACAAAATGTTATCGAATGCACGAAGCTAAACTCCAAAAAGAAGAGAAAAGTTCAAATGCTTTGTTCTAAAATATTAGCTAGCGCGCAACAAATGTGATAATTATCGGTGATGAAGGCCACATATTTAGAATGCTGGGACCAATGAAGAGACAATTGCTTTCTATTTACGCATGCTCTTTTTGCATTGAGTGCGACAGTGTTAATGTTGGCCTATTCACTGTACATTTTTCTACCTCTTTGATATTGACCTCAATCCTCATGTCCATCGGAAGACGATTTCCGTGACAGGCGTAAACAACTGTGAAATAACTCTTCCTTTCGGCTCCTAACGTCCCCGATGCTCTTGCGTTAATTTTGCACCTTTTAAATAGCTCCTTCAATTTATGTCATTCCACCTCTTCTGTGCATGCACGTTTGTTAGCTCTTTCGGGTATCTATATTTTCAACTATCTTGTCGCCTGAACGTCTGTATTAGAAGAGTGGCTGCATGCTCGCGATTCTGTCAACGTGTAAAGCAGATAGGCAATTAGGTCGACGCGATATACAAAATTTATTGCGCATTCCACCATGTGCACGTCATTGACGAGGAAAGCTGCTTTGCTGGGGGGTATACCTTTTACTCCCTGTTTCGTAATTGCGCTATATGTAATTACAATCACTTTATGTACCTAGGAGGTTTGCATTGCATGTCTTTGCTTCGAGCTGTCTGTGGTTCCTTGTTCTCGAGCAGCTCGCTTGGCACTACGTCGATTTTCTCGCACCACTACTCTCGCCGTTTCTCCTCGTATATAGGCAACGATGAAGCAAAAAAAAAGTTACCTAATCGATTTATCTCAAGCACATAACGTCACGCACTGCTTCGTACATCCACATAGACTTATCGCTTCAGGCATAGGCGGGCGTGAAACCGAAGTCCGACGTACGCGCATGTAATGCGGTGTTCCGGGAGGAATGACCGCTTTCTCTAGCTTCAAGTTTTTTACCTGCATGTTCCCTTTCTTCTCTCGCCACGATGGTGATATTGTTTGGCTGGCCGTATTATGGCGATGGCCTTTGGCATAAGCTCACTTGACGGTCACTAACAACGGCAGCTCAAATCATTTCACGCCTATACGCATAAAACGGCGAAGTTTTTTATAAAAACATCATAGTTTTATTACCCAAGCTGAAAATCAAACACAGCCATTGTGCGTGGCATTAAAGTATTCTACCACAGCGCCACTACTTGCAACTGTCTCGGGAAAAAAAAATAATGTGCAGACGTGCCAAGTCGGGGCGATGTCGCGATGAATGATGTAATATTGTTTGGGAGCAGTGCAGAACCACACTAGATACCAATACAGCCGAATTGTTTGACGAGTTGAGGGTTTAAATGTCCTCACTGATTAGAAATTGGCTCAGGCTTACGTCATAATCAGCATCGGCAACATCATGAATAGTGTGCAGCTACATAGGTGTGCGAATATCCTACAGACGCGAAGCGGGTACGCAGCAAGATAGCTAGCTATGACATCGTGGGTACTTAGCATGCTTACTTGGAGTAACCGCGCGCCAACACACACACACACACATATATATATATATATACATATATATATATATATATATATATATATATATATATATATATATATATATATATATATACGTACACAACAGCTGCATCTTACCGGTACTTACCTACAGAGCAGAAACCTGGAGATTTACAAAGAGGGTTCAACTTAAATTGAGGACGACGCAGCGGGCGATGGAAAGGAAAATGATAGGTGTAACCTTAAGAGACAGGAAGAGAGCAGAGTGGGTCAGGGAACAAACGGGGGTTGAGGACATCATAGTTGAAATCAAGAAGAAGAAATGGATATGGGCCGGGCACGTAGCACGTCGGCAGGATAACCGGTATTCATTAAGGGTAACTGACTGGATTCCAAGAGATGGCAAACGCGTGAGGGGGAGACAGAAAATTAGGTGGGTAGATGAGATTAAGAAGTTTGCAGGTATTACGTGGCAGCAGAAAGCACCGGACCGGGTTGATTGGCGGAACATGGGAGAGGCCTTTGCCCTGCAGTGGGCGTAGACAGGCTGATGACGATGATATATATATATATATATATATATATATATATATATATATATATATATATATATATATATATATATATATATATATGGCGTTTTTTTTTCGAAATGGGCTAAATCCAGAAACCGAAACTAGCTCAAATATTGCTCCATTGGCAAGTACATTCTCTCAACTTTCCTCTAAAAGAGAGATCGGAACGAAATGAGTCAAACACCAACAGCTACGTGTGCTCACAGATCCCGTTTCAAAACGAAATTGAGCCAGATCCATGCGCTGTATGGATCGAAATGAGTCAAATCCAGTATGCCGATAGTAGAGCGCTTCGGCGATCACGTGATTCGGCGAACGTGGAAGCCTCCGTGTGATTTCCCGCCTAGCCTGTGTTTGTGCAAGTTTTTTTTGCCCTTTCGGAGCTGGATTATCATGAATTCTTATGGAAGTGAAGAGATCGGCGAGAGATCGGTCCCCAGACGTCGACGACATCGTGAACAGAAGCAATGTCGACGCCGACGAAGCAAGAATGTGCCACTGCCCGAATTTCAATAAAGTTTTTTCAAGAATACCGCATTGAATTTCATGTTTCACTTCGAAATGGGCCAAATCCAAAGTTATCATGCTAATAATGGTAAAATCCGCTGCATATTTTTTAATTGATTGTGGCCAGAAACTTCCCCTAGCCGACATGTAAAACATATCATAGAATAGCTTTGACAGCGTTGTATTTAGTTTGCATAGCAAATTTTTGCCGTTTTCTCAAATTCTCTTTGGATGGATTTGACCCATTTCGAAAAAAAACGCCTCATATATATATATTATATTCTCCCACAATGATTTGAAATATATCATATAGCCACCATAACAAAACACATACGTTACTAGTACACCGAGAGAAACATAATAGACAATAATTATACACTAATTGAACAATGCCTACTAGGTATGATTTCACATTTCCATAAATAACCGCAGCGAATTTCAGTGTGTTGTACTCACATGTTGCACTTTGAAAAAAAAATACATTGTGAAATATACGGTTTTGCAAACATTTCCCATGCATGATTGAGAATGATCGCCTCGTATAGGCACGCAATAACGCTCAAGTCCGTTCCCTCTTGGAAAGATTGAGGCGTCTACCGAGACGCGAATCGCGGTAGCGAAATGAGAAGGCTATATGAAAGGGGCACGATATAGCTACCCAGTTCCACTTTAGAAAAGTGACGCTTTGGGGCATGTTTGTTTATGCTCAGGAAATGTACACTCCTCACCAGACGATCTTTCACCGAATCCTGTGCGATGCAACAACTAAAAAGGCAAAAAGTGAATATACCTAAAACCAAACAATATTGACCTTTACAAAACACCTTGCTCGTGTAATAGGTGATACATTCCTATTTAAAATTTGTAGCGCTACATTAGACGAGGACAAGAAGAAAGGTACAAGACAGGACGGGCACCGGTCTTCTTTTACCTTTCGTCTTGTCCTCGTCTAATGTAGCGTTACAATTTTCAAATAACATTGAGCTTCATTTCTAAAAGAAAACAAAAGTCCACATATGTTGGCCGCCCTGGCGACACCAATTACACTAGGTCCACCATCCTTATTCATTTTACATTGGAACTATGCTTGCCTGTGGCTTTCTTTGAACCCATTTATCTCATCACCACATATAATCAGCTCCTTCATAGCTATCAATTTAACGTGTTCATTGCCAGTATAATCACCGTCCTAACCGATCCTGGGGCCTCTGCTTCCTAGCGGCCCCGCTTCGACACGATCACCTTCGTCGTGCAGTATGGCCATCTTCTTCGCGTTTATCATTATGTCCAACCGTCACCTTTAGCAATCTCGACGCATGTTCTTGCCCATAGATCTATTTCTACGAGTCCACAAGCGTCACCATCATCATTATCAGTAAGTCATCATTATGATCAAATTCAACGCTTTTATCTTTGGCAGCAGCATTATTCAGACAGCCTTTGTTTGCCAATGGTTCCAAACAAGGGAATGCCAAACAAGGGAATGTTTTCAGGAGAGCCGCAGCGTACCTCGTGCTGTGCTGTCGGTTCAGTTATCTTAGTGCTATCATCTCTGTGGAATTAGCACAGGAAAGCTGACACACACAATTTGAATGTGACTCAGACGTAGTATTTACAACAATAAAAAATCATTTTACCTTTTTCGACAGGGACATCAAAGCTTAATGCGGGAACCTTCGCTGCTTCGTTTCTTCGTTATGGGGAAGACATTATATATTTAGATTTCTTCAACCATTTACCGCCTATGAACTTCAATATACTGAACTCTAACAGAGGGAGGGTTCCGTTTCTGGCTCTCTATTCGCCTTTGCCTACGTTCTAGCTGTCCTACGTCATAGAACATGTTGCGGCAAAAGTTCAAACCTTGAACTTCTTCAAATGCTAATCGCTGACGTCTGTAGCATACATCCGAAAACGCAGAAAGGGCATGTTGTTGCAGTGTATTGATGACTTTTCGAGTGGCTCCTTATCGATGAACTGTATGCGTGCTGTCGTCACACGCATGCCAAGGTTCACCTCTGGTGCTTCCTAAGTGGAAGTGCAACTTGCTGACGTAGAAAGGCAGTGGCATCATAGAAACGCTGTGCAAGATACCTTTGTCATAGCTTTAACAAGTATACGGCTCAGTTGATACGTAACTCTTGAAAGAGGAGAGTTGTGCAAAGACGTTACTTGACGCTGCTTTACTACTACAACCCCTAATTATCCTAAAAAGTTATTACGCCTATGACTGTGAAGGGAGAAGTGCGCGAGTATCGTGTGTGGTGTGACGGAGCCGACATGGACATAGCGACATGGGATGAAGCGCAGCGACAAGATTTGCGCGAACAGGAAGATGGCGATGGGCTGTGCCACGAGGCCACGGTGAAAAAGGATTCGCGGGCCGAATAACGTAGCTGAAGGTGGGCACCAGAGGTCTGCGCATGGTGAGCGAGGCAGTTGTGGCAGTGTGTTCGATCGAGAAGGAGCGTGGAGGCTGGTCGTCAGCGTCCTGGTCTGGTGTAGACCCGAGTGCCTGGCAGAGTTCAAGGGTTGGAGTGGCCTGCTTCGCTTGGCCTCAACTTCGACGGCGAGTCCATGGCGCCAGCCGGGAGCTACCGCAGCCACAAGAACACCGTCGGGTGTAGCCCTGAGTGCTTGGTTGTGGTCCCTTTTCCACACGTTCAAGCAGAAGACTGCGTGGCTTCGGTGCCCACGGTTTTTGTCACACGCCATCTCTGTCGAGGCATCCACTTGATCGGTGCCCTGCTCTTCACCGAACTACTGTGACAACGGCACTCCCGTGCTGACCTTCCACGTCGACGTGTCCCGCAATGACCGGTGAGACTGCTTCATTCGCGCTAGTACTAAACTTTTTCATGAGTCTTCATTGATTTCATAGGATGTAAAGTGTCATCTTACTATTAGCGTTCGGTGTTGTGTGTATTATACCTGAGATTTTCTCAATAAGAGAATGAAAAAACAGGCAACAGCCTCGCCTTTTTCTGGAGAACATTACTGTCTTCGACGGAACATACTCTTGTTTCTTCCTCATTCCCAAGAATGGCATTACAATGACACATACAATACTCATAGCTAATAAATACATCTGAATAGCCTAGGAGCAAGTTGCGGATTGTTGTACGTTGATTTTAAACGAGAACTCCTGAATGAATTCAGAATTTTCGTTTGCCAAGCATTTATAAACTACCGCTATAATCCAATGGATGCTGATCTGAGGCGGACTATTTATTTAATTGTCTAAAAGCTCTTAAGTAACATTTCACAGAAGATTAGCGTGCCAATGATTACTTTACTAAATGTCAATACTAACAATATGGATGTCGATGTTATTGCTCTGGCCTTTTTTAACCATATCGCCTGAACGACTACAGGTTGTGAGTATAACTACTTGAAGCCGCCCACCTCTGCCAGATGATTTAGTAACGAAAACAGAGAATGCCCATTTGCACAATTGTTCACAGAACGTTTCATTATGCGAGAGAGAGAGCGCTTTGAGTTCACCTCGTAAGCGCGTAGAGGAAAAGTCGAGGCATATAAAATCACAGAGAAGCATGTGTTGTACGTACAATACAGTCGTATAAATATTGGCAAGATAAATCATATGTGGCCTGCGACAAACGACACCCCCTCCATCGGCACTTTTTTTGGGCAGAATATAAGTTAGGCGGCGGGTAATATCTGCCATTCTATTGTTGTTTATCGTTAGTTGTAAAATGGCACACAATAGGCATCATAGCTGCCTGACCTATATTAATAGAAATGCGGTAATCGTCGCCAACATCTTGGTGCTGGGAGTGTTTGCAATGAATTGCCATCTTCGCAGCAGTGAAGAAAAAGCGTAAAAGTGATGTATAATCTGTGCACACAGTCACAGGTCGGAATATTGGACATGTGTTTTAGCTATCAGAGAGTTCCAAGCACCATTCGAAGACCCTCATCAAAAGTAACTGAATTTCGCGAATGGCCGTTCCCAGATTTTGGCACCAAACAATGTAATAAACAGGGACCCGTAATCATCGACGCCTTTACTGCGTAAGGACTTCCTCATAATCCTTCTCTTTCACGCTTCCCCACTTCTTTATTTTCAACAAAGACCAAGTATGACACAGCAGTTTGGCGGAGGAGAGTACACAGAATGACATTACTGTGTGGCCGTCAAAATGGTATGGTCAACATTGTGGCGTTAAGGAGGGCCATCTTTACCTCCACATCAGCTTGATCGTTTTCAAGTAGGCCGCAGTGCCCTGGAAGACAGTGTTATCAAATACGATGGCCTTTGTTCAGTGCTGCATTGTGTGATTCGGCCAATTCTTAAGCAAGAAGATAATATGGCCTCATTTAAGTGCATAATCTGTTACTTGAAGCGCTAGTTTACAGTCACAGATTATAGTTCGGCTGTAGGGTGTCTGCATCGATATATGACGAAATATCTCGCAGATGACCACTATGTCTGCGGCCGTCGGTGTCTTTCCGTGGTCTAGACGGATCAACATCCGACGGGTCAATATAACAGGACCACAGCAGGAGATATATCCTTCAAGCTTCGCATGAAAGGTCTATGAGAGTTATGCGTTCTTGTGCAATACCTCCCTTTCCAGAAGTACACCGTAGGGGCCCAAGACATGTCCTCAATGCTTGAGCCTGCAAGCTTTCGAATATACTCAGGCAGGATGAGCGAGTGCTCGTCTTAATAGGTGCGCTTTATCGCATGTAGCCTACGAAAGGTGCCTGATATGGTTGGAACACTAACCCCTGTGATAAACCCACGTTTCATGCATGCTATAAGCATGTGTATAAAGCTGCTTAGTTTGGTCGTAAGCATCGACACATGCTTCGACCACGACACGTTACGGTCAATGATCACTCCTTGGAATTCGTGATGCGTTACTTATGCTACGTCCACGCTATCTCTTGCAATCTGGTAACGGTACACCGCTTTTCGCGTAAATCCAAGAGCCGCACACTTCGCTGTCACCAATTGCACAGCTCGCACGCATGTATTTAGAGGTGACGGACGCTGCATGTTGTAGTCTTCCGCGCAGCTGTGGCCATGCAACACCGTAAGCGCTTACGCGGATGTCATCTGCGTACAGGTTCCTCCTAGCAGCACCTGGGGCTACATATATCGTGAAGTGCCCTCAGGGGGACGTTGGAAAGCGTCGGGCTGAGAATGCCGCCGAAGTCCGGTTCATTTTCTTATCGCTTGTGGTCATCTCCGTCATCCTCAGGCAAAGCTGTGTACACTGCTGGACGATGACCTTGTAGGTAATTGGGTAAGACACTCAGTCACACTGCATAGTATTAAACCGGGTGTTTTTAGACAAGACTGATTTTGATAAATACTCTACGACAGTTAGGCTCCTGTCATTTTCGCACATGTGCTCTATGACGAGGCGCAAATAATTTTCCGCAGCTAAAATGACGTTGACGAGACCAATTAACAAGAAACTCGCTAATTAACATTTATTTTTGACTTAATGGCAGAGGTGTAAATTACAAAGTTGTAGTGTGTGTCAATTTATGGCATTTCTATTTTTTTAGAAATCATAAAAGTTGCATGCAGTTCGAGATATTCATCATCGACTTTCAAGGGTGAAATCGAAAGTGATCGCGCCCGGCGCGCACAAAGCGCGGCGGAACACCGGAATGAGCCGTGACAGGGAAGTGATGAAACTTGAATGAAGGCTGGCCAAAGCAGGATCTGGTCACAAAAATCGGGGATCATTCTGAGATACTGTAGCAGACATCTCAATGTTTGCGTGTAACGGATGGTGACTACCCGTTTCTTGAACTATAAAGCGTTGCGAAAAAAATTTAGCCTGTCTGGAAGCAGAAGCGCTGCAGTGGCCGCCCCTGAGCTTCATGCTTCGCAGACAAAGTAAAGGTTGATATTCCGGTTCGCTCGTGCGCTTTTCGAAAAAAAGAGATAGCCACCAAACACTACGCGCAAAAGTAAGGCGATGAGCGGGCGCAAGTAGATAATTTGCAGCTTTTCACGTAAAAATAAGGCCCCGGCGCGCCGTCATTCAAATTTCGTCACTCCCTGGTGAGGGGTAGTGCCGGTCTAACGTAGCAGAACGGTCGCGCGTCGTGCGCGTCGTGCTCGATCAGCTTCGATTGCGCCCCTGAAATTCGATGACGAATATCTCTAACTACATGAAACTTTCGTGATTCCTAAAAAAAAGATATGCCATAAATTGGCACGCATTACAAGTTTGTAACATAAACAACTGCCCTCAAGTCAATTATTAAAATGCTAATTATCGATTTTTTGTCAAATAGTCGCAAGAGTGCCATTTTAACCTCGGCAAAGTATTTCCGCCTCCACGTGTAGGTCGTGTGCGAAAACGACAGAAGCCATACTGTCATATGATTTTAAAAATGTGTATTCTCTAAAAAAACACCCTGTAATTTTACGCGCTCAGACATGCGACAACATGGCGATCGGTGAAAACGGCACACTTCGCCCCCCCCCCCTTCGTCGCCCTGTTCTTTCTACGAGCCCACGCTTAGAAAGAAGCAGGCACTACAGCCTCGCCACTGATCTCCAGTTTACCTCAACTTGTGCTAGTCGAGCTATTTTTTCACTTTTATCACCTCTCACCTAAGTTGCATGCGGCCTCGGCTGCTATTTCTGTATTTTGGTATTAATTTCGTGGCTTTATGTGAATCTACGCGTTGCTGGTACATCAATACTCCACCACGCCTTTACTCCGCTACGATTACTGATACGTCAATTTATGCATACATTGTACACTTTTAGACTGACCGTTATATTTTGAATAATTTACTGTGTTTTCAATGTCTCGGGAAGCTTCTGCACCCCTGCAATTTGCAAGTGTTGTTGCCGTGTTGAATAAGGCAATTCTTCCGCTTTAGCTTAATCTGCGACATGTTGCCAGTGAAACAACGTACCTTGTCCTGTTGCACTTCACTACCTGAAAAGCCCTATTGTGTATTCTTTGAAACTATAGAAGCAAACAAGGCGATCACACTCAAAGAATCAGTCAGCCTGAAGGAGGATATAAGCTCTCTTACCTCGTTTTTATATACCCTCCCCCCAATATCACGCTAAAGCCTGACGCCGACGGAATTGACCGCTTACGTTGGGTCTACATATAATTATAATAACTAAAACAATACTACAAGGGAATGTTTTCAAGAGAGCCACAGCGTACCTTGTTCTGTGCTCTCGGTTCAGTGTCCTTAATGTTATTATTTCTGTGGCTACGAAGGCCGACAGGAATGCTGAAATGCAAAATCTGAATCTGACTCACGTGTAGTATTCGCGTCAATAAAATCATTGAACCTTTTTCAACAGGGACATCAAAGCTCAACGCGGCGAACCTCCGCTACTTAGCTTCTTTTTTATGGTGAAAATATTATGTCTTTATATCTGTTCAAACTTTTTACGGGCTATGAACTTCGATATACTGAGTTCCGACAGAGAGAGGGTTCAGTTTGTGGACCTCTCTTTGCCTTTGCCTAACTTCGAGGTCTCCTACGTCATAGAAAATGTTGCGGCAAAAGTTCAAACCTTGGTTTTCTTGAAAATGCTAATGGCTGACGTCTTTTGCATGCATACAACCGACAACGCAGAAAGGGCATGTTATTGTACTGTATCGACGACGTTCCCAGTATCTCATTATCAATGAACTCTATGCTTACTGTAGTCACACGCACGCCAAGGTTCACATCTTGAGTTTTCTAAGTGGAACTGCCACTTGCTGACGAAAAAAGGCAGTTGTATCATAGAAACGATCTGTAAGGTAGATATCGCATAGCTTTAAGAAGCAGACATCTTAGTTGAGACGGAGCTCCTTCGTGAGAGGACATAACGACTGTTTTCAAGAGGTGTGACTTGAGGCAGCTTTAGTAACTCAAACCCCAATTTTCTTACTAAGTTAGTAGGTGTATGACGCATACAATTGTTAGAGCAAATAAATGCATCTGAATGGCCTAGGAGCAAGTCACGAATTGTTTTAATTCAAGTCTAAACGGGAAGTAACTGCTGAACAAATTCAGAATTTTCGTTTGCGAAACATTTATAAGCCACCACCAAATAATACAGATGTCGACTTCAGGTTGACTGTTTCTTTATTGTCTAAAACATCTTAGGTAAAATTTTTCGGAAGAATAGCATGCCAATGATTGCTTTATTAAATCTGTATACTAATATTAAGGATGTCGACACCATTGTTCTGGTCTTTTTGAACAATTTAGTCTGGAGGGCTACCAGTTTCGAGTGTAACTGTACTCGAAGCCGCCCACCTCTGCCAGACGTTAGAGTAAAGAAAAGAGAGAACGCCGACTTGCAGAATTGTTCATAGAACGTTTTATTCTGCGCGACAGAAAGCGTTTAAATCCCACCTGGTGAGCGGGAGGAGGAAAAGTCGAGGCATATTAATAATGCACAGAGAAGCATATCGATGTACGTACAATACAGTTGTACAAATATTGGAAAAAATAAATTATATGTGGCCTGCGACAGACGACACCCCTCTCTACGGCGCTTGTCTGTATGCAGATTATTAGTTAGGTGCAGAGTAATAATTAGGCGCAGAGTAAAATGGCACACAATAGCCCTCAGAGCTGCCTGGCTGATATTATTGCGAATGTCGCAATCGTCGCCAACGTCTTGGTGCTGAGAGTGATTGAAATTAATTGGCCTTTTTGCAGCAGAGTGAAACTCAAAATATTGTGCGCACAACGAGATGGGTTGGAATCTTACGCGTGTGTCTCTGCATTCCGCCCGATATTTACGGTATTTACTGTATGAGCGAGAAGCGCGCGTCTTAGGAAAGCGTGGTGGGCTTCGTAGCAGTGGGTATGGATGTATAGTGAAGGTGGGCTCCATGCATGTATATCTCTACCTAGAAACATTGTGACAATTTATAATTCGAAACTGAGGATAGACAGCACGAACTTGATGCTGAAGTAGATGACGTTTGTTACATTTTTATCGGCGAACAGCCGATGAGGAACGACACGACAGCTATGCTTGCCGGCGGTGAACTGACTACTTAGGGCCCGCCTCTGCCCTATTGCCCTTTATTTAATAACACACGCTAGGTGGCGCCACCAACTAGTCACACACATAACACCACCAGGGAGAGTACCGACACACTGGCTTTTTCACTCGTTGAGATCTGCGGAGTACCGGTGAGACAGCAGTGGTCTGAGGCGTCAGTGGTGCAGGTAGTGGTGCCCTGGACACTGGCGTCGCTCCAGCATTCACTGGAGATCTGCTAACCTGTTCAGTTTCTGCATCAGGTGATGGCTGCCCGGTGTGCATTCTTGCAGGTCACCCAGAATAAGGAGGCTGAAGACGGTCATCCGGTCTGATGTGATCACCATGACGATTGCTGCTAGACCCATCAGTAAGTTCCAGTTGCGCGAATGATGAGCTTGTGGGATTAATAACGGTAGCCGGTAGCCATGAAGGGCCCGGTCTGAAGTTCTTTACAAGAACGTGTGAACCTGGTTGTGGCAACGGAGCTTGACGTGCCCCCTTATCCTGATGTAGTTTCTGCTTCAACTGCTTCAACACTACATCACTCCGAGCGTCAGGACACAAAGCCTTGAGTGGTGTTCGAAGGGTCCTGCCCATAAGTAGCTCTACCGGGGTCCTTCCAGTGAGGCTGTGCGGTGTTGTCCTGTACTGGAATAGCATTCGGTTAATCTGGCTCTAGAAATCACCAGCTGTCGACTTTTTTAGCTTGTTTTTAACCAGCTGAACAATACGTTCAGCTGCACCGTTTGATGCAGGATGGTAGGGTGGCACTCTGATGCCTCTAATTTGGTTTTTCTCAAAAAACTGCTCAAATTTAGCACCAGTGAACGCTGTGCCGTTATCCGACACTATGATATCAGGAATGCCATGAGCAGCAAAAACTTCGCAGACTGCTTATTGTGGCGTCAGAAGATAGTGATGTCACAGAAATTACCTCAACCCACTTCGAGTAGGCGTCCACAATGACTAGAAGGTAATGTCCCTTGAATGGGCCTCCAAAATCGACATGTAGGCGCGACCATGGCCTTTCTGGAAATGGCCAAGGTGTCGACTGCACTGGCCGGTGCACATGCTGGTACTCCTGGCATACCGCACAGGATTTTACTGTGTGTGTGACATCCTCGTCTATATCGGGTCACCACACATGGCTTCGGTCAACGGCTTTCATTTTCTCGACACCCGGGTGACCCTCATGAAGTAGCTGTAGTACCTCTTGCCTAAGTGACATGGGAATTATCACCCTCGTTCCCCAAAGAAGAGAGCCGTCTTGCAGACTGAACCCATTTTCTCGAGTCTTGCATGGGTTCCATTCCCGGCCTTGGGGAAAATCACCACCATAAAGCAAGGTGTCACGGATCCTTGACAAAATGGGATCTCTGCTAGTTGCCTGAGCGATAGCGCATCTGAAAAAAAACTCGCTGATATTTGCCTTCCAGCATAAGCACATCTGCTGGGGCCTCCACAGGGAAACTTTAGTTTCTAATGGCAACCGGCTCAGTCCATCTGCATGGCTAATGGTCTGTCCTGGGCGATAGACCAGGGTGTAATTGTAAGCCGATAACAGAAGAGCCCATCGCATGAATCGCGGGGATCTGCGGTCGGGAATGGCTTTGTCATGGCCAAACAGTCCGAGCAAAGGGTTGTGTTAAGTGAACTCTTCAAAATGTCTCCCCCACAGGTACTGCCGGAATCTAGTGACCCAAAATATCAGTGCAAGTGCCACACGGTCCAATTGGCAATAGTTTTTTTCAGCTGGCTGTAGGCTCCTGGATGCAATTGCAATGGGACGCTCTATGCAAGAATCACGCTGGGACAGTACAGCTCAAAGCCCAAAAGGGGAGGCATCACAAGCAAGTACGAGTTCCTGCTTAGGATCATAATGCCCTAGGACTGGTGCTGAAGTGAGAAGTCGCTTGGTTTCAGCAACTGAATTCTCATGTTCTTTTTGCCAGCACCAGGGCACCCCAGCTGTTAGCAATTTATGCAAAGGATGAAGAACAGCAGAAAGGTTGGGCATAAACCTTCTGTAGTAGTTAACCAACCCTAAGAAGATCTTCAACTCTTCGACATTGCCTGGCCGAGGAGCGTTGACGACTGCTTCAACCTTGTGTGGTGTCGGATGTAATCCATCAGCATCAATGATGTGTCCGAGGTACTCCACCCTGTCCATCATAAATTTACATTTGCTGTACTTCAGCTTGAGTCCTCTTTCTTCCATTCGCTGGAAAACCTTGCCAAGGTTGCTGAAGTGGTCCTTGTCATCCGTACCAGTCACTAGGCTGTCATCGAGGTATACCACTACGTGACGCAAACCCTGCAGGAGAGTCTCAATCTCTCACTGGAAAATCGAAGGTGCTGCTGAAATCCCAAAAGGTAGCCTCTTGTATTGGAACAAACCTTTCGGTGTGTTGATTGTAGTGAGCGTCCTTGAGGATGGCTCCAAAACTAACTGCTGGTACGCATCCTTGAGATCGAGTTTAGTGAACTTGACTCCTCCTGAAAGTTTTGCCCACGGCTTTTCAGCCTTCGGAATGGGGTACTTGTCGACTACGGCAACCGGATTGACCGTAACTTTATAATCTCCACAAATGCACAGGCCACCATCTTTTTTAACACCGGGACAATTGGTGCTGCCCATTCGGATGAAGTGACTGGCTCTAGGATGTCGTCTCGCTGGAGCCTCAAAAGTTCTTCACACACCTTGTTCATCAGTGCAAAAGGAACTGTACGGGCCTTGAGGAAACGTGGCTTTGCTGCCTCATTAACTGCCAGTTTAACAGACACACCAAGAAACGTGCCTGGGCCCTCAGAAAATAGCGTTAGGTCCTGGTCAATTATCTGCTGGACGTGGCTCAATGAGCAGACATCAGCTATGTTGAAGACGGGTATGTTCAGTGCCTCAATCTAGTCCCTTCCTAGGAGTGATGGAACATCACCTTCAGTAATAAGCAAGGGAAGTACCTGAGTGCGGCCGTTGTACTTCGCGGATACAGTCACCTTACTGGTCAGGGGCTTAACATCACCACAGTAACTTCTGAGCTGGACATTGCATCGCTCACGAGGCAATGACGGAAACTGACGGCGCCAAGTTGCTTCTCCAATGATGGATACACTCGCGCCAGTGTCGAGTTCCATTTGAAATGGGCGCCCCTGTACTACAAGCTGCACCGAGAAAGGCTTCGGTGTAGACGCACTGGACCTTGGGACCAACTTCCACATGTTGTACACAGTTTCCTCGTCGGATGACGAATGTGAGCTGCGCTGTACTGACTGAGTAACGCTGTGATGCGGGTCGTCAACAGCATGGACTGGAACTTGCTTGTTCGCGTTCTTCTTTTTCAATTCGTGCATGGAAGTGCGGCGGTTTCTGCCAGTGTCTTTCGACTGGCACACCCTTGCTAGGTGACCCAGCTTCTGGCAGTAACTGCAAGTTTTGCGAACGTGCGGACACTCCGTGGCGTAGTGGGCGTCGCCGCATCGGTAGCAACTGAGGTGCTTTCTGTCGGACGTCATGAACGCATTCACATTCGCGGACCCGGCTCCTTCCGTCGCGCCAAGTTCAGACGCGTCGCGTTTGGCGGACTCCATGGCGAGAGCCGTCGATACTGCAGTTTCAAGTGTGAGGTTTGGCTCCTTGAGAAGGCGAGTGTGCACTTGCGGGTCCCTTATGCCGCATACGATGCGGTCACGCAGTAGGTCCTTCAGAAACGTGTCGAACTCGCAATCCTCCGAGAGCTTCTTGAGGGCGGCAATGAAGTCGCTAACCGACTCGCCCTCTTCAAGAACGCGACTATTGAACTGAAAACGACTCACCACTACCGACGGTTAGAATAACAAGGAGTTGAGCTAGTTGGTAAGTATTCATTCTAAAAAGACAGGGCAACACGGAAAAGGGCTCAGAGCACTAGAAATGAAGCTTAGAATAACAGAGAGTTGAGCTAGTTGGTAAGTATTTTTCTAAAAAGACAGGGCTTCTTTTTAGAATGAATACTTACACTAGCTCAACTCTCTGTTATTCTAAGCTTCATTTCTAGTACTCTGAGCCCTTTTCCTGTCGCCCTGTCTTTTTAGAATGAATTCTTACCAACTAGCTCAACTCTCTGTTATTCTAAGCTTCATTTCTAGTATTCTGAGCCCTTTTCCGTGTCGGCGTTTGTGGTGTCCTGACTTCTTTCTTGTGTCCTTGTTTGCACGCCCTGTCTTTTTAGAATGACTACCGACGGCTTCGGTTAAAAATGGTTGCTCAGCGTTTTCAAACAGTTGTCGAGAGTAGTTTCAGTCGGCTTGTTGGGTGCAAGAAGGCTGCGCAGAATTGAGTAGGTGCGCGACCTGCAGCTGCTGAGGAACACTGCGCGTTGCTTGTCGTGCGGCACGTCGTTCGCCGCGAAGAATTCCTGCATTCGTTCAAGGTATTCTTGCCAGGGACCACTGTCTGGGCCGAACGGTTCCAGTGAGCCGCACTTCGGCATGCTGCAGTTGGTAAAGTTTTTTTTCTCTCGACGCCAAAAATGTTACATTTTTAGCCGCGAACAGCCGATGAGGAACGTCATGACAGCTATGCTTGCCGGCGGAGAACTGACTACTTAGGGCCCGCCTCTGCCCTATTGCCACATGTGACCACTAAATGGTCACTTGTGACTAACAAGACAAGCCTAGATGATCGATTCGATTAGATTACATACTTATCTTGATATATGTGTGAAGTGATATTACAGCACCCAACTAAATATCCAAAGTATTCCAAAAAATTAACACCATCTTCCCAAAGGGAACCCTGATGGGATGCGAAGCGGCAGAGTTGCGCACGGGTGGCGTCACGGGTTGAAGGCGCTAACGCGGGTGCTGCGGTGAGCGCTAGAATCGTTTGAAACGATGGCTGGCGTAGGTATTGTGGTTTCTTCAGAGTGGACACGGGCGCTGGACCGGAGCTGGCGCGCGTTTCTCCTTGACTACCACGGCCTTGTGATCAGTGAAGTGCACGCTGAGAGGTTCCTGCAGACATTCGACGTCGAAGTTCAAGCGAGAGAGAGGTGACACGTACAGACATGTTTCAACGCATACGTTGGCGCGCGTCAGGTTTATTGCGCGTGAACAGACGAGTCGGCGGTGTAGCGAGCGACGGTCGCGGTAGCGGCAGGTGTTGCGGGCGAACGGACGAGGCGGCAGCTGCGAGCGCTGCGGCGAGCGCGCGGCAGGCGAGGGAGAGAGTGACGTCAGCGCGCAGCTGCGGCGTGACCTACTTGGCGCCGCTCCAACAGCTGCGGCGTGGGGAGCGCATTGCGGCACGTTCGTACGGACGCACGGAGGGACAGCATTACAAAGGCTAGTCAAAGAGCTGCGTCGCACCTAATAAATGTCATCAGTTTTATTACCTGCAATAAAGCGAGCAAGATAGCGAACACAAAAAAGAGATACAATGATCGTATAATGAGTGGAACAAAAATATACTCTAGAGCGCCGCTCATAGCCGCCCGTTCCTGCTTTCGGTGGCTTAACCTCCGTCATTGGCGTAACCGATAGACATGAGAAAGTGACCGTGAAAAAATTAAATGACAAAGAATATCCAAATAGGATTTGAACCCGAGCCCTCTGCGGGGCTGTAGAGCATTTTACCACGGAGCCACGCTGGTGCCTGTAACTCACTTCCAGAAGGAACCTACACAGGCGTCATGTCGGGCAAGGACTTGCCTTAACATGTGTAATAGAGAGTGGCAGAAGAGCAAAATAACAACCATTCATCACACAATGGTAATTGCGCAACGAATGTGTGGTTTAATGCTTCCCACCCACTGCAAATTACTCAGCCATAATTATCCATCGTCATCAGCCACATTCAGCTTCAACAAAATGTACATAATACCCCAGAGATGTGTAGCGGCGACCTCGCTTATCCACAAAAAGACGAATAATGGTGTAGTGGGTGCTGTCCTATTTCAAAAACAGATTTATAGCGTGGTCGATGCTTCAAGCACAGCTGGCCTTGCCCCAACACGAAGCTGCGCTGAGAATTCACAATAAGCAGTATCGTAATCCTTGGTGATTTTTTGGAGCTCTGACTAAACTCTTGAAAACTTTAAAGGACGCAGATCAAGGTACAAGTATTTAGTGATGTTTGGAGCAAAGCACTTGCGCTGTATGCCCTTCCAGGTATCGCCAAGGCTGGCGTGTCAATTTGGGCTGTTGTTGGCTTTACCCTTTCCACCCTTCACATGCTTTCGCGCTTGCTGCAGATTACTCTATCCTTTTGTAGGTAAGTGCGCAACATAGTTTGTAACACGATTCTTCTCGGGCATATTAGTAGCGTCACCAATCAGGAAGGCGATGTTCTGGCGTTTGTCGCCAAGAAACCCTTGTACACTAGTGTAACGTGCCCGTTCTACGTTAGTGATCTCAAGGACTGCTGCAGTTCTGTTTCCCTAAAACGCCTTTCGTCTTTCAGCAGAAAAGCTGCGAAATATGAAATGAAACCAGGAGACTACGCTCGTGCGCTACAAGACTGCACGGCTCTCAAACGTGCTTCGAGCGTCCGCGAAACGCACGCGGAAAGTGTCGAAATGAGCGGTCGCGTCTCTAGGCATCAGCGCTCAGTGCGTTATTAATTTAGGCGAATGAACTCTGTGCAGAAGCGCAGTCATTATTGATAAAGGGTAAGTTGACGGTCCGCGTTCCGGTTGTTTCGCTCGAAGCACAATTCAAAAGGCTCCTGTGTTAGCGCAGTAATAAGGTTTTATTTCATATTTCGCAGGCTTTCTCGAAATGCTGTAAAGCATCACCACATAGCTACGCGTGTTGCCAAGAAAAAATGGATCCTTCGTTTTCGAATGCCCTTCAGACAAAATATATATTAGTATATTCCATAATTTGTCGCAGTTGATTACCAAATTTTGAGCAATACAATATTACGCTAATGAGCGTCACATGAAGGCAGGCAGTATGTCGGCTGTTTTATTTAGTCGGGGTTAAGAAATTGTTAAAATTGCTTGCTACTAGTTAAGATGGGAACAATGAGCGCTAGATCCGGGACGGTGATAGAACGGTAGACGCGGAGCTGAGTCTTTAGTGCTATCACCCTACCGTGTCTCAGCGTCCCGTTTGTCGTTCCATCACCGTCACCTGTCTAGCGCGTTCCCGTCTTGAACTTATGCCAACCGGATCCGTTCGCTTGCACTACTGTGATTCTAGTTACTTTAAGCGCCTTATATACGCGCATGCTATGCGAAAAGTAGTCATTTGCCCTACTAGACCCAGTTGGATAGATGAATATCGGCAGCTGATTGCATCGCTTCCCAGTTTTCCATTCGTTTAAAGAGTCTGCAGGCTCAGGAACACGTGTCATTCACAATATCAAGACAGTGGCTACATCTAGTGCTTCGTCACCAGCTGAAAAGCACATCCGCGAATGCGCTGAACGCATGAAGCTCTCCTTATCATGCGGGTCATCTGATATCCCTCCCACCATTCTAGAAAGTTATGACGGCATTCTTGTGCCGCTACCGAAGACGACATTTATTACATTTCTGAATACTTCAATTTTTACATCAATGGGAGGACAGCTCGTCTTTCTTCTCTATGTATTACTGACTTTGAATGGTCCTCCGAATTCTCTTGCCACATCAAAGACCTTTGAGCTGGCTATCTTACAGCAAAGCTGTAACTGTTTTCTTGCTTCAAAACTTCTATTCAGTTCGTAAACAGTTCACAGTCGTCGATGGCACGTCCTCTGCCTATTACTCACGTTTCATCAAGTGTACCACAGGGGAGCATCTCGGGTCATCTCTTCTCTATCACATTCGTTAACAATTCCCAACCCAGATAACATCAAAAATCTGATTATTTGCAGACGACTGTGGGCTGTATAGAAAAAAATTATACAGTGTGTGACAGTAGTGCGCTTCAACGTCAGTTCGACCGTAAAAGGTATAAGTGCGATCAATAGCTTATGATTTTGAACACTCACGTATGCAGAACCGTGACTTTCGGCCGACAATCTCTCAATTTCCGTGCTTTACACATTTTCTTAACAATGGCGCGCGCTTAACTAGGAATTGCTTCAAATACCTTGGGATTCATTTCACACCTAACATATCGTGATCCAGGCACATAAATAAATTAACTGCAAACGCATCGCAAACTTTAGGCTTTTAAAGCGTAATCTTCATACCACGCCTGCAGCTACTTGCAAGCTCGCCTACCAAACTTTCGTACGCCTTCAGCTCGAATATGGATCAGCCATCCGGTCTCCCCATCAGGAGTATCTCAGCAAATCTATTGAAGCTTTCCAGAATCGTTGAACTCGCTTCATTGCCAATGGCTACAGCAGACTATCTGGTCTAACAAAAATTAAGCTTTCACTTTCACACCTGCCGACTTGCAGGGATATTGCTCTAATACGCTTTCTACAGAAAACAATATACAGCAACTGTCAAACCACACTGCCTCTTGTAAGACCGCGTCGATTCTTGCAGCCGTTTGAATCATAGTACATGCTTTGAACGCCTTTCTGGCCCGAACGGCACACATTTAACTATTCTATCCTGCCTCGAAGGGATATAATTTGAAACGTGCTCCCTGACACATTGCCAACATGCGTGACCCAAGTGCTTTTTGAAGTGAGCCATCTTTATTTTTTCCTCGTAGATTTCTCGCAAAGAAATATTTTTGAAGGGAACTCTTCTATCATATTGCTGTATTGCTACTTGTGTACGCTTCATATTATTTTACACGTTTATGTTTTATTTCTGCATAGAATATATTTCTGCACTGTGATTCTTTTCCTACGCATTGAGGGACAACTTTCAGGCCGCAATACTCTTTTTTGACCCTCGAGCCTGAGCCCCGCTGCTCAGACCCAAGCGGTGATGACGAGTATTTAAGTTTAGGCGATGAAGAGTATGAATAATTCTCACACTAATTTTGTCCGTCCGTCTAAGCGGCCGGCCTGGCCACGACATAAACTGCGCAGGGACATCGAACGAAGTACTTCAGGACGCGAAACGTAGATTATCTCTGAACCACGGCAGCGACGGTCAGGAGCAGGCTCAACTGGGGTGACACTATAGTTGAAAGGGGATGTTTGCTCATTAATTACGCATGGTCCAAGGAATCGCGACTGGAGCTTTTCATGCAATCTGGGAACACGTGTAGGCGTCCAAAGAAGCACTTCGTACCAGGGCATGAAGATACGTCACGATTGTAGATGTCATACCGCTGCTTGCGTTCGTGTTGACTGGCTTCTGTATGAGCCGAGCAAGTTTCCAGCATTTTTCAAGTATCCAAACGAGCTGGTCGACTAGGGTTGTAGAGTTGTCAGTTGGAGTGCGTAAGAATGAAGCGTCGATCGTGAGTGTCGCCGAACGGCTATAAACGAGGTAGAACGGTGAATACCCAGCATTGCGTTTGATGACGGCATTGTGAGCAAACGTCACAAGTGACAAAATCGTGTCCCAAGTTGTCGTGAGGTGGCCCTATATACATGAATATCATGTCAGTTAGTGCACGGTGTAACGCTCTGTTATACTATTGGTTTCAAGGTGGTATGATGATGTTGTGTTGTGAACTGTACCACACGTTTTAAGCATTTATTTTGTAACAGCGGATAGAAACCTCTTGCCACACGGAGTGCACCATGACGCAAGAAAATGGCTTCTAGAAAGAAGGTGGCCATGTCAGAGGAGCAACTAAAGCGTAGAGGAGCGGTCTCTGCTTACCGCGTGGGATTGCTGATTGCTCTCACGATCCAGTGATATCCTGCAGACGTTACGAGAAAAGGTCCGACTACGTCCACTCCAACAATGACAAAGGTTCCTCCGCACATCTGATGGGAAGTAACAAGCCAACAGGACGTGACGTCGGCCGCTTGTGCCGTTCACATAGTAATGCAGCTGCGTATTTTACGGAATTCTAAGGGGCCAACAGATTGGTCGTCGTGAAATGCCTCACGGACCTGCGCACGAAGCGAACGTGGAAAAACGGGAACTCACCGGTTTTCATCATCATGTAAACGTATCGGTGCAGCATGTTCTTTTTAAGATAGAATTGTCAGAGTGTTCGGCGCAACCTCATTTTGAGTGGTGGAGTCTTTCCGCAGAGGCGGCTAAAAATGTGAAGGTAGTATGTATCTTGCTGTTGACAGCATGCCAAATGAATGTAGCAATTAGAAGACAGCACGCCAGCAGCCTCTGGTTCTCATAACTTAAGTGGATACGTAGGCTCTTCCTCCTGGGAGGAGCAATGAAGAGGCTTGGTCAGAGACGATGGTAGTGAGAGAGGGCAACGCGAGAGGGCGCCAGCATCTTGGTGCTTTTTTCCGTAGATTTGTAAAGAACGCCAAATGTGTACTCTTGCAGGCGCAGCACCCAGGAACCGAGGCGCCCCGACAAATTATTTAACGATGACAACCAGCATAACGCGCGGTGGTCTGTAATAACAGTGAAATGGCGTCCTTAAAGATACGGGCGTAATATTTGTGCAGTCCAAATTACAGCTAAGCTTTCCTGTCTTGTGATCGAGTAGTTTGGTTCTGCATTCGTGAGTGCGTGGCTGGCGTTCGCTACGACTCTCTCTCTCGACCTGTTTCGCAACGCTGTAGGAGGACGGCACTGATGTGGTGGCCGCTAGCGTCGGTGTGCAGAAGGTAGGGGCATGCTCATCGAATTGACAGAGCGTGGAGTCACATGTGAGCGCCTCCTTTAGGGTGCCACAAACAATGTCGCAAACGTATGTCCAAAGAAAGGCTGTGCCCGACGTTAGCAGCTATTCTAGTGATGACGCGAGCGAGGCGAAGTCGCGAAAAAAAGCGCAGCAAATAAGACCAATGGTGCAAAAAACGTGCGTAATTCGTTTTGATATGCGGGGTGAGAAAGCGTGCCACAGCAGTCACCTTGTTAGGACCCGGTCGAACGCCATCATTACTAAGAAGGCGGTCCAACACTTCAATGTTCTTTCTGGCGAAATGATATTTTTTTCGTATTGAGTTGAAGCCCAGCGTTAAAAATGCACGTCAAAACTTCGTCCAGTCACTCAAGTTGGTGACGGAATTTGAAAGAAAAAATGACGATGTCATCCAGATAATCTTGAGCAGGTTTTGAACTTACGGCCAGGAAGAACTGTGTGTATCATACGCTGAAACGTTCCTAGAGCGTCGCATTAATGGAATGACATCACATTGAACTCATAGAGGCCATCGGATGTTGCAAATGCCGTCTTGTCTTTCTCTGTTTCGTGCAAAGGTACTTGCCAATTCCCTGACCGGAGTTCGAGACTTTGGATATACTGAGCGCTCTGGAGGGCGTCAAGGTCACCTTCAAGTCGCGGCATCGGATATACGTCTTTGCGCGTGATCTTAGAAAGTGCTCGATAAGCGGCACAAAGTTGTACCAAGCAGTCCTTCTTCAGGACCACCACAACACTCGACAATGAATAACTGAATGATGACCGAATGATGGCGCGTTTTAACAAATCAATTACGTTGTCCTCAATGATTACGCGCTCTGCGGAAGACACGCGTTGTGGTTAGGCGGCGTACAATCAATTTGCCCTTGGTTTCCGTGCAGATCACTGTGATGCAAGTGCGCCCCAGAAGCTTGGAGTGGACGTCGAAAGAAGCACTGTGTTTCCAAAGTAATGCGAACAGATCTTCCTTTCGCGCCGTAGGGAGGTGAGGATTGATGGTGGCAGTTGAATCTGTGGTTGTTTCATGGTCATCACTATCAGTAGGCGACATGGGTGCATCTGCGCGAAGAAGCATGAGGCCAATGCGTTAAGTGTCAGCAAAGCAGGCCACGACGGCGCCTTCAGACAGAACAAGTGGCGGAGATCTGGTGTTGCGTGCAGTGACCAATGCTCTGCTGTCACAAAACCTGACCGAGCTAGGCCTCATTACATTGCCAATAGGAAAGCCAGGGATCGCATGAAGTGAGAAACACGTCATCTGTAACCGTGGCGACAGTATGTCCATGGCAGAACATTCTGGTTGCCACATTGGATGTAACAATCAGCCGCCGGGACGAAACGCAGTTTGGAAGCATCGCCATGAGATGAAAATTCCATGTCCGTTACATCAACGACCAGCTGACGACAAGAAATCACGGCCGACGCTGAGGAGAGAATGTCCCATTTGAAGATAAGTGCGTGGGTACGGTACACGACGCAGCACGAAAAAGTGAATGTGATGAAGTAGGGCATCGATGAAAACTTGCGCTCTGCACACACCAACGGGCCGAACAAGAGCTGCTTTGGTACACCGAATGGGAGGTCCAGTATATGCCTTCTTACTTTTCGGAAGCGAGAACACAGTTCAGTACTAAGGGCGGAAAGCGCTGCACACGTGTCTACAAATGATTGAGCCCACACACCGTCAACATATACCAACAGTACATTTGAGGGACGTTGCGGATGAGTCTGACTTAGCCCGAAAGAAGCAGCTTTCCCTCCCGAAGCTGCAATATCTAGTTTCCGGGTGATGGTCGGGGTTCTTAGTAGGTGGTCGAAGGAGAGGAGGAGCAGCGCATCGATGGCGGAGAGCGGTGAAGTGAGAAACGGGAAGCATCGGGTCCGTCGAGGCTCTGCGGAGATGGTGAGCAATGTTCGTAATTTTGGTAGGAGCGACCATGTTGTGGACACGTAGCCCGATACTCGACTCTTTCATAGTAGTCGTAACCTCATCTTTCTTTCTGTTCACAGCATCCGCTCAGCCTCCAAATATGGCCACGGACTACACAACAGTAGCAGCAAACTTTCTTTCTGTTCACAGCATCCGCTGAGCCTCGAAATATGGCCACGGACTACACAATAGTAGCAGGAAACTGGTCGAGGTGGGCGCAAGGCGTTGGGAGGCGGAAGCGACGTTAGTGGTGACATAACATTCACCGAACCGTGCCTTGTGAGCCTGTGAGGTGGTGCCAGGGCTGGGCAAAGATACTTTGAAATTTTATCGCGACACCATACAAAATTTTCAGGCTAGAAATATTTGAGATACACATGCAAGATATTACAACACTGATCGTATTCGATACGATATATTCCAATTGTATCTTAAGATGCTTCGATAGATTCGCAACTTTGTTATCATATATATATATATATATATATATCATGTAGCACTAAATGCCGATGCACGAAAATGTGCGCTTAAGAATGTATTAACTGCGACCAATTAGGAATAATTTGAATGAATGTGTGTTAGCATCTCAACTATTTTGTACTTCTTGCTCAAGGTGTATTAGTTTCATTCCGCAACAATTTATTGGCGTTGGTTTAGTCCTTGAAGTAAGTGTTGGCAACTGAGATGTGAAATACGGTGAAGTGGAAGCTGAAGTCGCTGGTAAAAATGATTCCTTCAATGTAGAAACCGCGTCGCATGCCACCTTCTTACCGGAAACCGGCATACCGGAAAGTACGTGCAGCAAGGCCGTTGAGAGCTTCTACCTCGGTAGTACGGACCTTCAAGGGAGGCGCCATAGCACACCACAGTGGGACGTCACAGGAAGTAAAAGTAGGAAATGCACATTGCAGTTCTTTGTCTGCAAGCATGGCAGCCAAGGCATTCTTGAACTGGACGCCAGTGATGCCTTAAGCCCTTTTCAAGTCACTGTGGCACCGTAATCGCCTCAGCAGACTGCGAAGCAGTGATGCATTTCCAGCACGTCCTCGAGTTATTGGGCTGCATGAAGTAACCATACAGCGCTGTCCTTCAACCATCAATGCTTCCTCTCGTTCAGTCAGCGCCGCGCATTCTCATGTCCATGCGCGGCCTTTTTCGGGAACAGTGACGAAGACTGCAGCGCGAGGCCATCATCGTAAAAGAAAACAACCCCAAGAACTGGGTAAGCCATTTGGTTACCACCAGGAAAACGGACGGCAGAATGCCTATTTGCATAGACCCCCTCCCCCCAAAATGAGCACATAAACAGAGACCGCTTTCAGCTCTCAATGAATGATGATATCGAAGAAGAATTGGCCAGTGCCACTGTATTTATCTGCTTGGACGCACATTTCTGCTTTCATCAGCGCGCACTTGACGAACAGACGTCCAAAACATACCCTTTTGCTACTCCTTTTCACAGGCATTGCTACGTCCGACTGCCCTTCGGCATCGACTCAGCACCTGAAAATTTTCAGGTGCTGAGCTACTGCTTGCTGTTATCTTGCCATTTATGCTTTTCAGCACTAGTGCAGGCCCCGCAGTAGCGTCATTGTGGCTGTCCGTTGCACTCCAAACATCGTTTCGTTGCGTAACAGATTAGGTAGCAAAGTAGAAACCTTCCGCGTTGCATCACGTGAAGTGTGGTTCGCGAACTACTTATTTGGCGCAACTTTGCTATATTCGTGCCGAGCATTTTTTGATCCCGGATCATTTAATCACGGTGTTCTCCAAAATTGCACTGCACAGGTTGCTTTTGAGGACTGCAAAAACTTTTAAATGGCTTCCCTTCTACCTGCTTCCTCCAGCGAAACATATATTGCTCATGCACTTCCTTGCTTAGCATAGTGCAGTGAGCCTCGAAATTTTCAATTATTGTCGCGTTATCATTCTTGCGTCCTTGTGCGTCATAGTTCAACGTGTTAAACACTTAGAGTGTTTCGTCACTGGCCACCTTGGGAAGGTGTGGCTGGTGACGCAGTGGAACCAATACAGCAGGGGCAGCGGAAACTTTTACAGCAGGGGAAGCACGCACCCTCTACTATGTCTGCGGGCTTCCAGAAATACAGCCCCGTCACCACCAATATGACTCGCTCTACAGGGCCAGCACCTGTACTAGGTTCTAGTGGAAATGCCTCACCGCGGCTGCCATTCACCAGCCGAGCTCGCAAATCTGCTCTTTTGCCACCATCTAGGCTGCCGTGGATTTTCTCCGCACTGGCGACCTCACCTGCTCCGCGAGGTGTTTAGAGCTACCGCGGGCAATCAGCCAGCGCCAGTGGTTCACCTCACTGATGAGTAACACCTCTCCTTCACAACTTCCATCACAGGTGAAGGGGACAGTACGTAGGCGCTGGCAGCGAACATACAAAAGACAACAGTGAGCATCTGTTGGCTCATCGCTCTTTGCTGGGAATCAGTCCAGACGGTGCAATCAACAAGAAAAGATGTTTCTGTTCATTGATAACTCTGTGTCTTTTCTGAGCGCTTCGCCCGACCAGTTACCGCGAGCGTACAATGCATACGTGTACATCGATATTCGCGATATTGCAACATAATAAAACCCAAAAAGAGAGAAGGTACAAAACATAAGAAATGCACATACTCAATTAGACCATCAAGTGAACGGTGAGGCCTACTTGACTATGTGTAAGCACAAACACATATCTTAGCCAAGATATGTGTTTGTGCCTGAGAGCAATGGTACCGTGTTTGCCTTGTCGAAACAGGGGCTTTTGTATAGTGGAGGGTCGAGGGCAAATCTATGTGCTGTTTTCGTCTTAGAAGAGGAGAGCAAATGTCATCAGAGGAGGCAAATGTCAGCCAAGAATAACTCTGATGTCGAGTGCGAATATTTCGATTTACAATAAATAAACAAACTGATGTCTCCGTATCCTCTCAACTTTGTTAACGGCGAGTTCGGGGCTAAAAAACAGTTTTTCGAGAAAAATATGCATTTTCATGTTTGGGTTGTTTTGGATTGCTGGTTCAATAAAGAACATAAACAACAGCTTTGGTTGTTGTCTGTGCAGCAGAAAAGAATAAAACGAATTCTTTAACGTGATTGTGGCACGAATCTGCTGTTGAAAGCATCTCCGAAATCCCCTCTTCAAGACGCCGCTGCACAGCGGATAAACAGCTGAACGCATAGTGAATGCCCGTATTAGAACGATTGTTTTTCGCGCCTTGATCACGAAAGACCTCTTCTCGAGAGTACACCAGAAGGAAACAAATGCATTAAAAAGCATATTTTCACCCGCGGGCACAGCACGGTTGTTGTAAAAAACTGGATCCGAAGCTTGAATTGGTGAAACATGTCATGTGACCATTCACCGCAGGTGTCGCGCCAATTATGAGTTACACTTGCTGTGTTTCTGTGCTACTCGGCTTATGTGTTTTTTTTACTGCATGTGCATCGCGATCAGCGGGTGGTCCGCTTTGTGGCTAACATGTTTTGTGAGGAACATTCAGAGCTCGAAATCTGCGAAAAATTGAAGAAGATTGGATGCAACAGCCGCAGAACAGCGCCGTGTTGAAAAGGGAGGCCCTGCTTATGCAGCAGGTCACTTTTATTATTTTTTATGACAATCGAGATAAATAGCATGATGTGTAAACTTTGAACTCATTTTTCTCAGTTTGAAATTTTTGAGAGAACGAACCTGTAAGGAAAACTGTAATTTCCAAAGTGCTCCGCCAATAGCTGCTGACAAGGTTGTTTCTACACTTAAATTTTCTCAGGAACAACGTAAGGTACTTTTCAGACCCCTTAGTATCTTCTAGCACAAAAAAATTCAGATGTGTGTGTGTGCTTGTCACACACAGTGGCAAGGAAAAAAATAACCTTCACTTTTAGAGTGATGACATTTGTACTGAGACGTCGTAAAAAATACATGACTGGCATTATGCTGCACTAAAAGCTATCTAGAAGGCATGTAATGATAAACAATTATTACACCTTTACTATTTTTGTTGGCATATATGACTGATCATTATAACAGGTATAGCTATTTTTGTATTCCTGCTAGGGTGCTGAACTCTGAAATATGTTCTAATAAGAAGACGATAAGCGATCATTGAAATTTTCATCAAATTTAGTGAAGCAGTTCAAAAGTTGACTGTTCAGCTCTTCATCCCCCCTCGATATAAATTTGTACGATATGGATACCATGTGAAGCAGACATGCTCAACAGTAGCGTAGGCAGTTTTTTTTTTGGGGGGGGGGGGTATTCAACCATTTTTTTTTATGTTTGTGCGTGCGTTTGTTGCCTGTGCATGCATATGTGTATATATACACATGTAAAATCGAAATATATACACACACACATACAAACGAATGCACGAGAATAAAAAAAGGATGGTGGAACCCCCCCCCCTGAAAAATTTCTGCCTACGCTTCTGTTGAGCATGTGTGCTTCACATGGAATCCGCACACACATGCAAAATCGAAAAACTTCGGGAGGGAGGTTGCAACCCCCTCCCTAAATATACCGCCTACTGACTACGCCCCTGAACCCCAAGTTGAGGTGGTTTAATGACACGCTTCTGGCGTTAGCTGAAACCACACAGACCTTACTGCGTGCCATACAACGTATTTCACAGTATGAAGATCCAAAATAACTATGTGACATCAACATATACATTAAAAAAGCGAATTCCTTACTGCCGACGAATCTTTCGTGAAAAAAAATTCGGCAGATCCCACGCACTGTGGGAATCGATGTAATGCGAAGCAGCCAGCACAGAGCTGCATACATCGTTTTGTTTGTCTTTGAGCCAAATGAAATCATTCATGCCATGGCATCTAGTCCACCATATAAGCGCATGTTTGCCATGCACGCATGCATGCACAATCTAGTATACACCATGCCAATGAAACGCATATTCTGGTATATACAATGCATGAGCTGTCGCTTATGTTCATCACGCACTCGAGTCGTGCCATACCAATTTCGGTATATATCCAGTTAACAAAACGGCCGGAAGCACACCATGACAGTGGCATATAAATCATACCGTACATGACATGCATTACATGATCCGCATGTTAAGAACTGTCATTTATGTTCGTCATACAGTCACATCGCGCAACATCAATTTTGGTGTATATCAAGCGAGCGAAATTGCCGCGAGTGCACCACGAGTATAGCATGTAAATCATGCCATACATGACATGCATGTCATGATTTTCATGTTAACACCTTTCATTTACTTTCGTCATACAGTCGCTTCGCGCAATACCAATTTTGGTGTATATCAAGCAAGCGAAACGGCCGTGAATGCACCATGAGCGCTGCATGTAAATCATGACATACATGACATCATGTAACGGTTTTCATGTTACCACCTGTTATTCATGTTCGCCATACAGTCGCGTCGCGCAATACCAATTTTTCCGTACATCAAGCTAGCGAAGCGGCCACGCATGCATCATGAGCGTGGCATGTAAATCATGACATACATGACATGCATGTCATGGTTTTCATCATACCAACTGTTATTCATGTTCTTCATACAGTCACTTACCGTAATACCAATTTTGATGTATATCGATCTACTGAAACGGCCGCTAGCGCACCATGAGCGTGGTATGTAAATCAGGTTGTACATGACTTGCATGTCATGATTTTCGTGTTACCACCTCTCACTTACGTTCGTCATACGGTCGTGTCACGCATTACCAATTTTGGTGCATATTATACCAGCGAAACGGCCGCAAGTGCACCATGAGCGAGGCATGTAAATCATGACATACATGTCATATATGTCATGGTTTTCGTGCCAGCACCTGTTATTCATGTTCTTCATACAGTCACATAGCACAACACCAATTTTGGTGGATATCAAGCAAGCGAAACGGCCATGAGTGCGCCATGAGCATGACATGTAAATCATGTCGTACATGTCATGCATGTCATGATTTTCATGTTACCACGTCTCATTTACGTTCGTCATACAGTCGCTGCGCGCAATGCCAATTTTGGTGTACATGAATCTAGCGAAGCGGCCACGAATGCATCACGAGCGTGGCATGTAAATCATGACACACATGACATGCATGTCATGGTTTTCATCTCACCAACTGTTATTCATGTTCTTCATACAGTCACTTCGCGCAATACCAATTTTGGTGTATATCAATCTACTGAAACGGCCGCTAGCGCACCATGAGCGTGGCATGTAAATCAGGTTGTACATGACTTGCACGTCATGATTTTCATGTTACCACCTCTCACTTACGTTCGTCATACGGTCGTGTCGCGCAATACCAATTTTGGTGTATATCATGCAAGCGAAACGGTCGCAAATGCACCATGAGCGTGGCATGTAAATCATGACATACATGTTATGCATATCATGGTTTACATGCTACGACCTGTTATTCATGTTCTTCATACAGTCACATAGCAAAATACCAATTTTGGTGTATATCAATCTAGCGAAACGACCGCGAGGGCGCCATGAGCGTGGCATGTCAATCATGTCATACATGACATGCATGTCATGATTTTCATGTGACCACGAGTCAGCTATGTTCTTCATACAGAAATGTCTCGTCATACCAGTTTTCGTATATATCCCTTCATTTAAACGGCCGCGAGCACCCAGAGACCATGTCATGTAAATCATGCTTCACATCACATGCGCGTCATGATTTGCACATTAGGACCAGTCATTATGTTCGTCATGAATTCTTGTCACGTCGTATCAATTTTGGTGTATATGAAAATAACGGAACGGCCACAAGAGCCTAAGGTCGTGGAATGTAAATCATGCTGTTCATGACATGCGTGTCATGATTTTCGTGATATGACCTGTCATTTATGCTCGTAATGAGGCCATGTTATGACACACCAATTTTGGTATACATCCGATTAACGAAACGGCCAGGAGAGCACGAAGTCTTAGGCGGCTAGATAGATAGATAGATAGATAGATAGATAGATAGATAGATAGATAGATAGATAGATAGATAGATAGATAGATAGATAGATAGATAGATAGATATGCTCAAAGTCGCAGAAGTTCGCTGAGAAATGCTTCGCATTTAAAAAAAAAAACCAAGTAGAGTGACCTTGTTGCTGACGTTTAGAGACCCCACCAGCCGCATTGCTCAAGCAGATTTTGGCCTTTTAGTTGAATTTATCTCGTCTTCAAACAACACCACCACGGTGAACTAGCGGTTAAAGGGCTCGGCTGCTGACCCTCGGGTCAGCAAGCGAGCACCACGTGCATAATCATCATTGTCGACCACTACATTTTAGCTTGCTTCTTCGCCGGCGCTCGCCGTATTCGTCATCTTCATCGTCTGTTCGCTCCCTTAACACATGCGGGCTGGTGATTAGCTAATTAGCTAGGCGATATAGCTAGGTAAATCAGGACATGCTATGACCAAGCCAATTAAGCGAAGTGATGCTAAGATCGAGCTAAATAAGGCACATCGCACTACGACCATGCCAGGGCTGGGCAAAGATACTTTGAAAGTGTATCGCGCTACGATACGAGATACTCAGGCAAGAAGTATTGGAGATACAGATACAAGGTACTGCCGCAATAATTGTATCCCATACGATACTTGGCAATTGTATCTCAAGACACTTCGATACATTATCAAATTTGTTCTTATCGATCTATATAATGTAGCAGCAAACGCCAATGCACGAAAATGTCTGCTTAAAAATTTCTCAACTGTGACCTATTTTGTTTCACTTGAATGAAATATCTGATAGTATCTCGAAAATATTGCCCTTCTTGCTCAAAGTACATTAGTTTCCTTCCAAAACAACTTATTGGTGTTTGTTTTAGCTTCTTCACAGGACAACTATTTATACACTTCGCTGACAGCGGTTCTTGTTATTTTTGCAATTGATGGGAGTCGCTGCTCAGCTTGCCGACCAGCTAGCGGGTTGCCGTATAATCACAATAACTTCAATCAGAAGCCTTCCCACGACGGAGCAAATACCGGTGTGGACTTTTACCTTGTCCGTAAAAGATAGTTTGCACAATACCGTATATCCAAACAGCTGTACAGCAGCAGCAGCACTGGTAGCGGCATTTTCTTTCTTTTTCCTTCTTTTTTTTGGGGGGGGGCGGGGGGGCTGGGTGGAACGCATGGTGTATACAAGGGGTTTGAGACCTTTCGCTAGTGGCCCGGCCCACATACATGACCGTCTTCATCCCATTAATTTATATTTTCGAAATAAGTATGTTCGTGAGCTGCACAAACATGACCGGTCTCAAGCATTGCTTTCGTGAGAAACATGCGGTCACCATGTGCTGAAACATAACCGTGGAACAAAAACTCTGTATATCAGAACATGCGTCCAGATTTCACTCGTTGTGTACATCGGTATCGATGTTTCTTGAATCCTGACTCCAAATTTCCTGCTGAAATGACCTATATATAAGATAGGGAAAGGCTCCCTTTAAATCGTAATTTTCTTCGAACTCTCTCCCACCATCTTCACTGTCCCGGCCCTTGGAACTAAGTTTCGCGACGGCGGTCCGCTGCCTATAAGCCGAGTTTCAGACCCCTGGTGTATACGCAGATGACGTAAAACTGCAATGAATTTTCATATTCTACTTATCTACGGGCGTAAAGGATTCTTTCTTGATAGACTCACTAACGTGTAATTTTTTAGCAATTTTTCTTCAACGAGAGAACATGTGCAACACAGAAGCATCTCAGACGTATTGTATATAGTTGCATAGAGCGTCGCCGCCGCTATTGGCGCTATTGCCGCTTTTAGCTCACATTACGTAGCGATTAGTAATATGAAAAATATTTAAGAAGGCCTAAAAGAGGAAAACAAATATAAGCAAAATAGAGAGGTGGTTGTGTATCAAACATTCACATTGAATGAGTACAGAAACACAATACAGCCGGCGCCCTTAGTAGCTATGAGCATGAAGTATCGTCAACTTACCTGTTGAGACAATAGAAAAATTGGTGCCTATGGAAAATTGCCTGAAACGGCTCGTTGGGACGATCATGAGTAAAAGGGAGTATTCAGTGAGACAACGTTTCTCTAATCCCATTCCTAACATCTTTAAGATGGCTCCTAATGATTTGTATTATTATAATGCAAACTCAATTTCGCTATTTTTCCTAAGCGGTAAGCAGAATGTTTTGTACTGTATACTCAAGCACGCCCACATAATTATATATTTGTTTTCAAAATCACCTTGGCAACGTGTAAATGTGTTAACAATAGTAGAAATAAAGCAGACAGAAGAATAAAGCAGAGATCATATTTTGAGAGCGCGTTACAAAATACCTACTGCAGTGGCCAGACCGGACAAACAGTGCAGAGACCTAGGTAATGTATTGGATGCAAAATGACAGCTAAGAAAGCACTTGTGCAAATAATGACATTATGATCCCATAAATTGAACAAATGTAGCACGAAGTGAAAAACACGGTACGACAAGATATTTTCACCTAGGTAAAAAAAGCTTGATCTTTTAGATCTAGCTTCAGTACCAGTGGCGCTAAAGTTGTTAGAATCTTATTTGCGTATAAGTTAATTCATTGCATGCAAGTCAAACTTACATCCACGAGATCCTTCCAATCGCTGATATGTAAAATTCACACGACGCAAACCAACCCAATTCTTGCACGCATCACATTTCGTTACGGAGCAAGATGCAAGACGAAAGAGAATCTTCAATAACGACACTGTAGCAATATGAGAATTTGCGCGAGAGACGCCGCACGCAGTGGAGTACGCGGCGCAGGACAGTTGCTAAGAGCAAGTGTCGCGGCACTGGCGCAACTAAAAAGAAAAGAGATCGAGAAAACAAAAGGTACGTAGGCTGGGCGTAGACGTCCGCGCGCTTGTCGTCCTTGTCTTCTGCGCTCACTGGAGGACTCTAGCGGAAAAATAAAATTGCGTCACTGCCCTAAGACTTATTCAGATGGCTTAGTGGCACCAGTATCAGCCTGAGAAGCGGAGATTGGCCAGCGATAATTGTTTCGCACGGCTGTGTTACACGATACACGATACATTATAGAATGTGTCGGAAATACAGATACAGATACTCGTCTTTCGAGACGTATCGCGATACAGATACAATATACCCATAGTGTATCTAAGATAGTATCTAAGATACATGTATCTTCGATACTGCCCAGCACTGGACCATGCTAATGAAGACGTGTAAAGCTAAGACTAAGGTACTTAATGTCTTGCTAATCAAAACAACGTTAATTAGGGTGTGCTAATTAGCATCCTGGTACTCAGGACATTACGCATTCGGAAGACGCTCCTTATAATCGTGTTGAATAAAACTATACTATTTAGCTAGCACCATTAAAGGCAATACTGTTCAATATCATGTTAATTAAAACATATGTAAATATGGTCGCGCTTATTTATTGCCATCTACGCGTATGACAGTCACGAGTTGAACTGGGGCCTTCTCAGAGTCAACGAGTTCGTACCCCAGCTCGCGTGTCAAACAGTTTGACTGACATACGCCCACAGCGAAGTTCGGGTCCCTTCACCGCGTTTGCTATTGCTGAGGAGCAGTGCTGATGCGGCTACGCAAGCGAACGGCACAATGATTCTATGATCGGAATCGCACATGCCATGCACAGATTCACAAGAAACTCAGGGTTATTTAATGATGTCGCAACGATGTCTCGCATTCAGTTTCACCGCGCTCACGACGTACCACTGACAGCCGCGTTTCTACCAATTCCATACTGCAGATAAACCTTCAGACGAGTATTGTAAGTAACAGAAACACGCCCATTTATTTATCTGTTATAGTTGATAGAAGCGAAACTGCTGCGTGTGCGCGCCTGTTGCCTTTGAGAGTGGAAATTTTTATGCTGCAGGAGGCACGAAAGAATTTGCATAAAAAATGACCAATAACCGCGAACACGCCAGTGGGAGGCACGATGTTCAGTTGGGAAAAACATAGCTCGACAAACAAGCTGACGTCGCTTCACTGTTGAAATATTATCTGAGTGTCGGCGCTGACGTGGTCGCTCGCGGTGCTCTTTTGAAAACGGCCGCAAATGTCGCACATGTATTTGTGACGCTATTCACTTTCTTGGGGCCATTTTTCTCAACGCTGCCTTCACGAGCAAACTAGCGTTAACGAGAAGCTTGGGCGATCGTGCATAGCAGCCCTGAGCTGGTTGGTAGATTTTCAAGTACGAGGACAGCGTTAGACACGTGACGGTGTTAGAACGACAGAATCGGCGCCCGTATCTGTCATTCTGCAACCAACCTCTGAGTGGCGCTCTCTGTTTCTATCCTAACAAGAACCTAGCAATAATAATATGTTCTTAACCCCAACTGAATATATCCCACGACATACGGCTTGCCATCATGTGACACTTATTAGGGTATTTTTACATTGCTCTGAAGTAGGTAAATAGCTCACCACAAATATAAAACATAATGTCTAACTATAGGCCAATGGCATTCCAAAACGAGCGATCTCATTTTTTGTGTCAATGCGCATGCAACGCGATGATGAAAATCCCCACACAGCATTCACGTTCCCACAAGAATTTTCACCATCTCCCACTAAAGGAAACCACGTGGGGATTCCAAGCAGCGCATGGGTGGACGTAAAGTTCCGTTAATCGCGGGTACTTTGCCCGATATTAACGCGTCCTTGCAAGTGGAGCACCCCATGCATTCACTGTAGTTGCTGTTGATTTTACTCGTCCCGAACTCTTATTGGAGCAAGCCACGTGGGTTCATCGCACGTCTGCAGAATCTCGTTCCCCGACGACATCACGTGATTGCTGAAAGAGTGTAAGGTGGAGAGGCCACAGCGTCTTACCCAGCCCCTTACACAGGCCCGAAAGCGCTAGCGCGTGCCAGCAGCAGAGCATATGGCAGACAGGGCACATAAAGTGATCTGCACGTATCATCATCAAGGCGTTCGAAGAACAAGAGGAGGAAGACTTCTCCTTGGCGCGAGCGCGCGCTCAATATGTTACACATGGCTATGCTAGGTGGTAGAAAGCGGACGATCGCCAGTGGAACTACAGATAAAGGTCAGCGCAAAAGCTGCTTCGCATCTAAAAATTGTTGCGGTCGTTTTCGAATGACTTTCTCAACGTGACGAAATGAAGAATTCAAAGTATAATTGATCTTGCTTGATTAACCAATTATATTGCCGAGGAAATATCCTAATGAATGCCACATGATAACAATCTCTATGCGGTTGGTTTCATTCAGCTGCGGTTGAACAGTTTTCAAAATATTTGTTTCTAGTTACGTGAGACCATTGTGTAATTTCAAATCTCCACAGCAGCGTCCTGATAAAATCGGTGATGTCGAACGAGTACCTCTGGAACATTAATGTAGGTAATTTCAGCGCTTTCCATCACACGGTTACTGCCACATCGATCGGTCCTCGCCTTCCTGCGTACCCCGATCTATGCTTCAGACTTCATGTTCAAAGTATTTCATGGTTTGGACTACTGTCGCAACATTTTCTATGACGTAGGACAGCTCACTCTTTTTCAAAAGGTGAAGAGAGAGCCACATTCCGAACCTTTCTTCTATCGGAGCTTAGTATGTCGAAGTTCAGAGCCTGTAAGAATTTGAAGAATAAGATAAGCAGCGAAGGTTTCCGTGCTAAGCTTTGAGGTTCTTGTTCAAAAAAGGTTAAATTGATCTTTGCTGACGTGCATACTTCACGTGAGTCAGAGTCAGATCTTTGGTTTAAGCTTTCCTGCCGGTCTTGCTAGCTAATTCCACAGAAAAAATAGCACTGGGGACATTGAACCAAGATCACAGCATGATGTACTCTAATTATCATTAATATATGTGCATTTATTACATGTGGACTCGATTATGCGGGTGAGTCAGTCGAGGTCAGGCTTCACCGTGATTTTGTGGATGAGGGTACATAAGAACCTAAGTAAGACGGCGTAGATCCTCCTTCAGGCTCAACAGTTTTTTTAGTGTTATCGCCTAGTTAGCTTGTCTACCTTCAAATAGTACGAAACACACTGACGGCGCGTCAGGTAGGGCAGTGGAACAGGAAAAGGTACGTTGTTCTCCGGCAACATGTCACAGAGAAAAAAAAATACAGCTGAAGAATTGCCGTATTCAACACTCCAAACTCCTGCAAATTATGATAATATAGAATGTTATCAGGGCGTATAGAATAGAACCGAAATATTGAACAAAATACACTCCGTCTGAAAAAATTCGCGACGCTTGCACTAAGCATTCAGCAACGCAAGTTTCGAAACCGCGAAACTACGATTCTGAAAAGTAATCTGATTGCTTCTTGGTTGTCTCTAGGTCTTAGCTAGGTGATGAGCGTAGTTTATAGGTTGATTCTAGGTTGCTGATATGCTTTCGTTAGGTGATGCTAGGTTATTTCTACGTTGATTCTCAGCGCAGAGAGCTTCGAGTTAAATCACACAGCCGCAGACAGGACATGGATGTCGAACCAGAGACAGAAACTCGCGCTGAAGCAAAGTGTTCGTACGGCACTCATACGTGTTCGTACGGCACTCATAGATCTACGGACACGTCGTCGTTGACGTTGGCCGTCCTTCGTTTCGGGTTCTTCTCGCAGCCGCCTTTGCCTTTCTGGTTCCCTAGTGTTGGGCTAATTGTTGCCCTCTTCCTGTTCAGTGGACCAGTGGTGAATAGTGGGATTCACCAAATTTCTGTGACGCATAACCGTTTATAACGATGACAGTTTCTCGTAGCCTCCGTTGCCCTTTTCGTTCCGTAGTGTTCTTCTAACTGCTGCCTTCCTTCTTTAGCAGTCCAGTGGTGAGTAGTGGGATTTATCCTGTTTCTGTGGTACATACACGTTTATGATGGTAGTTTCTATGAGCACCAATTGCCTCTGCCGTTTCTTAATGTTGGGCTAAAAGTACGTACACACTGGCAGAAAGCATGCCGCGGCGGTGTCCTGCCCGTCAGCAGAGCCGTATATGCGGATAGTCTGGCAAATGGGCGGGGCAGTGACGTCGGGGCGCGACGATGACGCCATCACGTCACCTCCACGCCTCCGCTACGGCGCCGTCGGCCATATAGAGTCTTTCCGCGCGACGGGCGCACGGCTGTGTTTGCGTACTTGCTGTTCATTCGTGAATTCTACCACTGCTAAATAAATTGCGAAAGCGAAATTGTGGAAGCACATTGTTATACAAGTTTAATGAATAATATGGAGAGAATTAGATGCGTCTAAATCATAGAGAAACTGACTTCTACAATTGTTTACTCCGATCAAGTCCACGATGTTTACGCTGCGCGCTGAGGTTTTAGAGCGCATCTCTTAGGCGCCCGTTTCCTGCGTTGTTCGGCATCGCCGTTGGCGTCATCGGCGTAACCGACAGAGCGAACGGGGACGATAGACAGCGATCGCGGGTCTGTCGATATCACGAACTTCTGGCCTCTAACATCGCTTTCTTCCTCCGTCACGCGCGCTCGCCCTTCGGTTGCAGCTCGTGCGCATGCAGGGCTGGCGGGTGCGCTGCGACTGTCTCGCTTGTCGTGATTGAAGATGTCAATGTCAGCGTTTCGCTTGGTTAGCGACGACTGCAATGCACGGAGTGGTGTGCGTAGCAGTCGAGCACTGGCAGTTTCTGTGGAAATATATGACGAATGTTGCAATACGGTTAGCCAGAACCTCAAACACAGTTCACGTAGCCTCAACACAAAGCTGCGCTCAGAATTCGCATGATGGAGTATCGTTATCATCGGTGACCTTCGTGCTATGAAACCTGTGAGTTTTCATCTATTTTGTTTTGTTTTCTTGATTAATTTTTGAAGCTTAGGTTCAATAGTTACGAGGCTTGGTAATGTTTCTGACGCTGAAAATGTTTAGTACGGTTCGGCTGGCACTTCTCAGCACAGTGATCTCAAGAGAAGTCTTTCGACCCTGCGACGATGCTCGCTCCGAAGTTGAAGTTGAAACTGTTGAGTCTACTATATATATACTATTGATTTCTTTATTGCTTCAAAAGCGGAGCAACCGCCGAGTGCGCCAGGTCACTACAGTAAAAAAATCTGACTCCCATGCTCGCGCTTTCAACAGTGTCGGGGTGTTCATGCAAGCAGAATTCGCACTGTTGATTGCCATGGTCATTAAAACATTGCTTTTAGGGCGAACGCCTTAGATGCCTCATGAAACGCGCGAATTGACTGGAGTCCCAAGGCTTCGGCGCCAACACGAGTGAGGCAAAACAGTCATGTGTATACGTCACCAGGACGTCGTAGATAGCTCAAATTTCTGACCTGTCAACGGCGTCATGCTGACGTCGGATTACGTTACGTCATCTGATATTTTCATCACATGATATCGGCGCTTGCACAGCCTCCGCCAGTACAAGACCACGTAAGGTGCCGAAATCTTGCAACGCCTCCGATCCTGGAGGCATTAAAATCGTGATGATATCACCAGGACGTCATAGGTAGCTAAAATTTGTGACCTGACAATGACGTCATGTTGACGCCAGATTACGCTACTTCATCAGATAACTTCGTCACATGATATCGGCGCATCACGTGATATCGGGTGATGGCCCACCAATCACGGAGGCAAAGCAAGACCCGGGGACGTGCAGAAAGCTTGCAACGCCTTCGATCTTGGAAAGCAAGGGCGTGCATAAGCAAGTGGCTTGGAGTCCCCGGCACTAAAACTCTCTAATAAAGAAAAAGTAACTCACAGGGTCCCTTATGCATTTCCCTAAGACCACTCGAATTCGAAAGCCGTGTTCCTTTTCTTCAGTCGATGTACTGTTCCTCACCTTCCCATCCCCCCCCCCCTCCAAAAGCTTTGTGCACCTAACATGGTTTTGAACTGCCTCCTAGATCGGAGGCACTGCAAGCTTTCTACACCTCATCTGGTTTTGCACTGCCTCCGTAATGGGTGGGCCAATCACGAAGGCAGTGCAAATCGACGAAGTCATGTGTCATGTGATGGCGTCATCGCGTGGTCAGGTTATTCGACGTCTCATGTAGTCACACGCTTTGGTCGTATGGTGACGTCATTACGCAATGATTTTTCACATCCATCGTGTTGACGCCACCGACGCGAGACGCCGACGCCGCGGACGCCGGCGGCCAATTTTCGCGTTTGCTGAGGCATCTAATGCTTTCGCCAGAGCAGGTGCAGGGCCCCTAAAAGGCGAGTTTTAAATTAAAGCAATACTTCGTTCTGGCACTCTGCGTTAGCGGATATCCTGTTGGTTTACTATAGAAAATATTTTTTCTGCTCAAATTCACGCTCTATACTTTCTAATCACGAATTCATCGAGCACGTGAGGGCCCTTGCTATAGTAGAAGAGCTTCCTGCACGATCACAGGCATTGTGCACTATATGTGCAAGACTAAAATGCGCAAGGTACATTCGCTTAGCACAGAGACGCGGATTAATTAACGTGTGCGACTTAAGCGTGAAACTGGTAGCATGCGCAATGACACCATATATATATATATATATATATGCTGACTGTCACAGAAACGCAGACCACATAACGTACAACACGTACCAAATAACTGCCGTAGCTGACACACGGCGGCACTAACCTGTGATATCGAAATAAATATTCCGCTCACAACACCATGGCAACATCCAAGCTCGTGCTCAGAACGCGCGATAAATTACGTAAACACAACACATCAGGC